>NC_056718.1:113755-182274 GCF_018831695.1 Puntigrus tetrazona
ATGTTATTTATTTTTTCTTTTTCAAAACTTTTCTTTACTTTTTGTAATTATTTATTTTATACATTTATGTTGTTTTATTTTTCTTTTTAAAACTTTTCTTTACTTTTTTGTAATTATTTTTCTTTCTTTTTTTAATTTCTTACATTAATGTCACTAAAAGCCACCAATTTGTGACTGATTATTAAAGAAATATCCTTTTTATATTATTATTATCTTCTTTTCAAAAATATGCTTTACTTTTTCATTTCTTATATTTAGTCACTAAAAGCGCCTACAAATTTGTGACTGATTATTACAAAAATATTATTTTTTCAAAGTATTTTTACTTTTTTTCATTTCTTATGTTGTTGTTTTTTTCCTTTTCAAATTTTTTCTTTACTTTTTGCACATTATTATTTTATCATTTCTTATCTTGTTTTATTTTTTTCTTTTTCAAAACTTTTCTTCACTTTTTTGTAATTATTATTTTATCATTTCTTATGTTAATATCTTTAGGTTTTTTCCAATTTGTCAAAGTTTTATTTACTTTTTTTTTTTATTATTTTCTTTTTTTTTTATTTCTTATATTAATGTCACTAAATATTTCATTATTTGTGACTTTTTATTAAAGAAATATCCTTTTTAATTTTTATTATTATTATTTTATTTCATTTTCTCATATTAATGTCATTAAGCGCCACAAATTTGTGACTGATTATTACAAAATGACTCTTTTTCAAATTATTATTTTCTTTTCAAATATTGTTTTATTTTCTTTACTTTTTTATAAAGTATGTAATTTTTTTTCATTCTTATGTTATTTTTTGTGACTTTTCAAAATGTTTCTTTACTTTTTTGCAATTATTCATTTTTTCATTTCTTATATTTATGTAGTCACTAAAAGCCAAAGCTAGTGACTTTATAATTTCTACAGAATAGTATTTTTAAAATTTTATTTTTATTTTTTTTTTCATTAATAATTTATTTACTAAGCATCAATGTTACATTTTCTTATATTAGTGGTTTTATTTTTTTTAGTTTTCAAACTTTTCTTTACTTTTTGTAATTATTTATTTCATCTTTTCTTATCTTGTTTTCATTTCTTATGTTAGTATCACTAAAATATCACAAATTTGTGACTAATTATTACAATTTTTTTCAAAAAGTATTTTTACTTTTTTTCATTATTATATTTGTTTTTTTTTTCTTTAAAATTTTCTTTGCTTTTTGTAAATTATTTATTTTATCTTTTTCTTGTTTTATTTTTTTTTCTTTTCAAAACTTTTCTTTACTTTTTTGTAATTATTTTTTTCATTTCTTATGTTATCACTAAAACGCCACAACATTTGTTACTAAGTTTTTTTTTTCAAATTTTTTTCTTTATTTTTCTTATGTTGTTTTTGATTTTTGTCTTTCATTTTATTTTTGTTTTTTTTTCATTTTCTCATATTAATCTCACTAGCCACCAAATTTGTGATTCTAAGTTATTACAAAAATTATTACAAAAAAGTATTTCATTACTTTTTTCATTTTTTATGTTATAACAATTATTTTTTATCTTTCAAAACTTTTTTCTTTGCTTTTTTGTAATTATTTATTTTATCTTTTCTTATCTTGTTTTATTTTTTCTTTTCAAACTTTTCTTTACTTTTTGTAATTATTCATTTCTTTCATCTCTTATGTTAATGTCACTAAAAGCCACCAAGTAGTGACTTACTTTACTTTCTAGAATAGTATTTTTAAAAATGTTATTTTCTTTTTTTTTACATTAATGTTACTTATGAAGCATCAATGTTACATTTATGATTTACCTTTCATTAAAAATTTGTGAAACACTAAGTAACTATGTTTCCATGCACTTTTCTATGTTTTAGTTTCTACAGACAGCAGCACTCTGAAATATTACATTCTTTTCATTCTTTGTATTTTGCTGTCTGCCTGTGCTCTGATGTGCATGAAAACAGTCTTCGTTTTACCTAGACCTCCAGAGTATCATCCAGCGGTGCTCTTCCAGCTGCTGGGCGTCAGCCGGTGAGCTGGATTACAGCTCAAACTATGGAAAATAAAGGTCATGAGTACGCTGGGAAGAAGTTCAGAGAGCATGGTTAGTATCCTCATCAAGCGTAACAGTAAGCGTCATCTGAACAGGAAAACTGAAAGTGCTCACCAGTGGATAAGTGGGATCCATCTTGAGGTAGCCATGCTGAATGGCATCAAAGCTTTCAAATGGCAGATATCTGTGCATGATCTCAAAGAGCAGGAACTGCCCAGTGCCCAGACGTCTGCTTCTGCGGCGTATGGAAAACAGAGTGCATGAGGACCTCAGGAGGGTGTATGCCTCTGATCCTGTTCAAAAAAGGACCTGCGGTTTCAGTGCTTCTATGCGCTTCACCATCAACAACACAGCGTCAACGTGATCATCAGCAGGACTCACCTTGGTATTCCTGCTGTTAAATCCCGCTAAGCTGCGGCGGATCAGGCGGCGCAGCGGAAATCCAATGAGATTGAGCTCCAGACTGTGGAGAGTTACAGGATGTTCCTTGGCGGATATCACCGTGATAAACTCCATGCTTATATGGCAGTGTTTGTGGCATCAAGCACTTGATACATGAACAAGCGTGCTTGTGCTTCACTGATGGGGCGGTTGAACAAGATGCTAATCCTCCAAAGGTCCTGCAGGGTTCAGGGTAATCCATAATGAGAGTGAAGCTGCTCTCATTCTCCACCCACTGGTGTAGCCGAATGATGTTGGGGCACAGGGCTTCTCCCAGCGAGCATCAGAGCCACTTCAGCAAGCACGGTTTGGGTGACCAGGCTGAGGAGAGACAAACACAAGATCTGTTAGTTTGCGTCTTCTGTTTCCAGCTGCATGTCCAGCTACAGGTTATAAAACACACTTATTCTGCAGGTTTAGCCAACTTACAATGTCAAGATAGCGGTCCGCTTTGCGCCAGGAATACACTTCAGAGGCGACCTTCACTTTGTGTCAAGCTGAATAAATGTGTTCCCTCATAGACCTTGCGAAGTTCCCGGAAGCGATCAAATGTCCCACTTCAAACAAAGACACAGTGGATCCTGAAAAGCACACAGAAACAGAAGATGGACTGTAAGTTCCTTTGATTGTCAACAGCAGAGTTGAAGTTAAAAGTTGATGTAATTTCCCAACAACAAAATGATGGCCAGTGAAAATGTTGAGTGGCTAATAAATTTGGAAAAGTCTATAGCATCAATAAAGAAAAATAAGACAGAGCAGAAATGACATGTTGCCAGCGGTAATAGCTCACCTTGGGCAAATCGATTTCTGGATCAGGAGACACTGTGTCGGTGTCTTTTCTGACTTGATCGGCGGTGACACTGAACGGACCGGAACCAGACACTGGAGAGAGCAGAACTGCATCATGGGCCTCAATCTCGGGGACATCTTCTTCCTCCTCAGGAGAGACTGGAGGTCTGCAGAGACCTGGTCCTGCTCCTCCGGCAGAACGAGCTGGGATTGCTCGAGATGCGGCTCTGCTTTAGGAGGCTGGACTCTGTCCTGGTCACAGCAGGAAGAAGCTGCTTCACAGCCCTTACATGCTCTCGGAAAGAAGAGCATGGACAGCTTTTCTCTTCCTTCCTTTCTTAGCTTTTTCTGAAACACATGAAGAGCAAACCATTAGAAACATCCCTGACCACAGATTACTGTGAACTACTAATTAAACATGGAAACAGCACAACAAATGTCATTGTCAAATTATTAAGTCTTATTAAGTCTACCGTGTACATTTAATACATTACTATTGCATACTGTTTTATAATGTACTACAGTGCGGAGATGCAGATAATTGGCACTTTTTGCAATAAGTTGTATAAATAACAGAAAATGGTGTCAATAGAATCCATTGCTATTTGCTCTTAGTGTAAACTGAATCAATAGCTAAGAAAATATGCTATTTTCACTGCAAAAATAACCTCTATTGCTATTTACACTTAGTGAAACAGATGCTGCCAATTAATTATTGACAGACAGAAATAACAATAAGTAAAGTAACAATGGCTCACTGTGACTCGGATTCAGAGCAGATGAATCTGGAACAGGCGTTTCTCGATGATCCTGGAGGAACCACGGCACATACAGCGGCAGCTCCAGATCGGCGCACACCTGCCCGGCAGACACAGCAGCTCAGGAACAGCAGGATCCACGGCAGGCTGACGGACCTGGGACAGGCGTCCCCTCATGATCGTCCAGATGGCGTCCGTCTGAGCTGAGAGACTCTCCCACTCGGTCCGGCCAGCGGAAAGAACGCCGCTTCACAGCTTTGCACAGCTTCCTGAAGACGACTCTCGCTTTCTCCTTCTTCCCTTTGATAGCTGTGCCTGGAATGAAGAAGAAAAACAGAAAAATATTAGAAACAAACATCTCTAACCACAGATCAGAAACAGATTACTTTTAGACACATTTCTGACAGTGAACTGATTCAAGCTGAAAATAGTACAGCTCTAATAATGAGACATAGAAAATCTGCAGTTAAGGTAAAGGCGGTTTTACACTCTTATCGTAGCGTCTTAGTTGTGTTCAGAGTCTACTAACAGCGAATCTTTTAAGTTTAACTGCTTCAAGAACTAGTAAGAAATGTCATGTGGCTTTCCACCTGCTAAACTATTTTATGAATAAATTTGCATTGCTAACAAAAAAGTTTCTGTTCGAGTTTGCTCTGTTTACCCTATTGTTTTGTAATATTTATTGGCTCTATGAATTCTGAGGTTTCGTTATTAAACTGTTATAGATAGCCCATAGTATGACAAAAATATCTCTCTGAGCTGTTTGGCTCCTCTGGATGACGAGCATACAAGTTCATATTTTGCTGGAAAGCAAAGTCAAAAACTAGCCAAAGACTGAGCTCAGACCGAGAAAGTAAAATAACACTACTTACTGCTGTTGATGTTCATCTCAGCTGCTGGGCTGTTCTCCATCGGATCGTTTAAATCGACACTTTTGAAACTTCGAAGGTTTGAAGCCCAGAAGCGACTCGGCGAGAGGCTTGCCCTCAGTTGTGAACATTTGTGAACAGTGTGAATATTCTGAAAAGACTGTCTGTAAATCGTGAATCTGAATAGTTTAAGTGAGTGGAATCAGTCGCTGCTTCTAACCGCTCACTCAACTAGATACGCTGCGTCTGCCGTTAGAAGCGCGGCGGGTCTTCTATAGCGCTGCGTTGTGACGTCACATTGGAAGCTCACGTGCTTTTTTTTTTTTTTTCAGAAGCTCACGTGCTGCTTTTTTTTTTTTTTTTTTTTTAGCTCGCCTTTCCACTCTGCCTTATATGGAAGCCCGTTTCCGCCACTGAATAAAAAAAGAAAAAAATTATTGTGACTTTTATCTCACAATTCACTTTTTTCTCAGAAATGCGAGATATAAAGTCAGAATTCTGCCTTTTTTTCTCTTATTTGCGACACTTTCTTTCTGGCAAAGCGCCACGAGATGTGACTCTTACAGGACACGAGGATCCTTACTTTTTATCATAAACAGAGCTTTTATCATAAACAGAGCACACCACAATTACACTCTTTAAAAAAATTAAACCATTATGTAAAGGTAAATGTATTTTGGTATGGGTTTTTAATGTTAAGTGCACAAGATTAGATGTTTCCAGGAGGGCAAATTTAAAATCTGATGTGTCTAGAAAATACTTAAATGTGTAAAAACATGACATGATTGATGTTTGAAGGAACAAAACCCATTTAACACAAAGCAGGATAGAATTATGTTTAATTAAAGGGAAATGGGAAATACAGGGTTTTTTTAGGAATAAGTGATCATTCTGATATTTCAATCAATCATTTTTATTTATATAGCGCTTTTAACAACACAGGTTGCATCAAAACACAGTACAGTATAAAGCAGAAGAATACAATGACAGGGATGTATAATGGCGAGTGAACAATTTCTTATTAAATGCAGAGACGGTCTCTGTAATCAATTCAACCAGTAATCCTAGAAGTTAAGTGTCCCCCCAACAAAGCAAGCCAGAGGAACCATAAACCCCATCCATACAGAATGGAGAAAAAAAAAAACCTTAGGAAAAACCAGACTCAGTTGGGGCCCGTTCTCCTCTGAGAGCGGACGCCCAGCACTTAACTTCCAGTTCAATTTTAAACGCAGCTGTGTCAGATAGCGTAAATGACTTAGTGAGTGAGTGAGTGAGTGAGTGTGTGTGTGTGTGTGTGTGTGTGTGTGTGTGTGTGTGTGTGTGTGTGTGTGTGTGTGTGTGTGTGTGTGTGTGTGTGTGTGTGTGTGTGTGTGTGTGTGTGTGTGTGTGTGTGTGTGCATCAGGATCTGGTGATCAGTCCACAGAGCTCATCTAGGTGTTCTGGTCTCTGATGAACATAATCTCTGGTGCTGATCCACCATCTAGTCTGGATACAAACTGTGAAACAGATTAAGAAAGAAACAGGACTAATATTAGCGTAGATGCCATTCTTTTATGATGTCACAAGTACATTGTGTTTTAGGAGTAGTGTTCCGGTTCCAGCGGATTTAAAGTAATGCAGCCTAAAATCCTTTAACAGATTTGAATAATAAAAAGTGTGTTGGTGTGCTATGTGTAGGCTAGGTTAAAAAAGATGTGTCTTTAATCTAGATTTAAACTGGCAGAGTGTGTCTGCTTCCCGAACAGAGTTAGGAGATTGTTCCAGAGATTTTGATATTCTAGGTATTATAAAATGGCCAGAGTTTTGAGAACGCAGTGGGCGTGCAGGACTATAATGTGATAAGAGCTCGCTCAAGTATTGAGGAGCTAAACCATTCAGGGCTTTATAGGTAATTAATAAGATTTTAAAATCTATCCGATGTTTGATAAGGAGCCAGTGCAGTGTTGACAGAACCGGGCTAATATGATCATACTTCCTAGTTCTAGTAACGACTCTAGCTGCTGCGTTTTGGACCAGCTGAAGTTTATCAAGCGTGCAGAACAACCAACCAATAAAGCATTACAATAATCTAACCTCGAAGTCATAAAGCGCATGAATTAACATTTCTGCATTAGAGGTTGAAAGCATAGGTCGTAATTTGTATGTATTTTTAAGACGGAAAAACACAGTCTTACAGATGCTGGAAACATGGTTGTCGAAGGAAAGATTGCTGTCAAAGCGGCACACCTAGGTTCCTAACTGATGAAGAACAATTAACAGAGCAGCCATCAAGTGTTAGACAGTGTTCTAGATTATTATATGTGGGGTTTTTAGGTCCAATTATTAGCACCAATTATTAGTTTTTTTCAGAATTTAGCATTAAGAAGTTACTCATCATCCAGTTTTTATATCGACTATGCATTCTGTTAGATTCTGAATTTGGTGTGTATCACCAGGCTGCGCTGAAATATAGAGCTGAGTATCATCAGCATAGCAGTGAAAGCTAACACTATGTCTCCTGATAATATATTTCCCAGAGGTAACATGTATAGGTTGAAAAGTAACGGTCCTAGCATTGAGCCTTGAGGAACTCCATATTTCACTTGTGAGCGATATACCTCCTCATTTACTGCTACAAACTGATGATTTAAACCATGCTAAGGCGCTTCCTCTAATGCCAACATAGTTTTCTAGTCTATCCAAGAGAATGTTGAGATCAATAGTATTGAATGCTGCGCTAAGATCTAATAGCACTAATAACGAGATAAAACCACGATCCGATGATAGAAGCAGGTCATTAGTAACTCTAATGAGAGCAGTCTCAGTACTATGATGCGGTCTAAAACCTGATTGGAAATCCTCGCAGATACTATTTTTTCTAAAAGGAACACAGTTGTGAGGATACTACCTTTCTAGTATCTTTGACAGAAAGGGAGATTAGAGATTGGTCTGTAATTTCCTAAGTCTTTGAGGTCAAGATGTGGTTTCTTAATAAGAGCTTAACTACTGCCAGTTTGAAGGTTTTGGGAACATAGCCTAATGACAATGATGAATTAATAATGTTCAAAATAGGATCTATGACTTCTGGAAGCAAATCTTTTAATAGTTAGATGGAATAGGGTCTAACATATATGTTGCCGGTTTAGATGATTTAACAAGTTTGTATAAGTCTTCTTCTCCTATAATAGAGAAAGAGTGTAATTTTTCCTCAGGGGATCTATAGCTCACTAACTGATGTGCAACTGTAGCTGACGGCTGCGTAGTTACAATTAAAAAGATGAAAGAAAACAGTTTGTCTCCTTCCTGACCTGGGCACTAGTTGGTCAAGTTGGAACTCTAAGACTATATGCCATATTTCTAGATAAAAGCGGCACCACCCCAGGAGGATGAGAAGACCATCTCTTTTCAACAGGTCCATCCAGAAACTGGGCACCACTTCGACATCCAGCCATTGAGACCCAGCAGTCTGCTGTAAATCTCATCACCCCGGTAGGCAGGGAGGGGACCAGAGCATATTACATTGTCCGACATCGTACTAGCAAATTCACACACAAAATGTTCTTTACTTTTTTTTCATTTCTTATGTAAATGATTTTTCATTTCTTATGTTTATGTTTTATTTTTTCTTTTCAAAAATATTCTTTACTTTTTGTAATTATTATTTTTTATTTCTTATGTTAATGTCTCTAAAAAGCCACCAATTTGTGACTGGTTATTACAAAAAACATTTTTATTATTATTATTTTTTTACATTCTTTACGTTTTTGGATTTTTTTTCATTTATGTTAATTTCACTAAAAAGCCACAGATTTGTGACTGATTATTGCAAAAATAATCTTTACTTTTTTCAATTATTAATTCTTTTTATTTCGTATGTTAATGTCACTAAAAAAGCCACAAACTTGTGACTAGTTAATTTTTTAAATATTATACATAAATATGCTTTCCTTTTTAAAAAATAGTATTATATATTATTTTTTTTCATTTCTTAATGTCACTAAAAAGCCACAAATTTGTGACTAATTATTATAAAAATATTGTTTACTTTTTGTAATTATTTTTTTTTTTTTTCATTTCATATGTTAATGTCACTAAAACTTTGTGACTGATTATTTCAAAACTATTCTTTACTTTTTTGTACTACTACTACTACTACTACTACTACTACTATTTTCTCTGGAAGAAAATAAATAAATAAATGAATAAATAAACATCATCACCCTATCTCTAAAGGAGTGCCCAGCCACCCTACGGAGGAAACTAATTTCGGCGCTTGTATCAGGGATCTCATTCTTTGGGCATGACCCAAAGATCATGACCATAGCTGAGAGTAACATTGAAGATCAACCGGTGAATGACAGACCAGTACAGCGACCGCATTACTGCAGAAGCTGCACCTGTCGATCTCTCGTTCCATCCTCCCCTAACTCCTCCACCTGAGGCAGGAGCTCCCCACCAACCTGAAGGGGACAAGCCACCCTTGTCCGACTGAGAACCATTGCTTCAGGCTTAGAGGTGTTGATTCTCATCCCAGCCGCTTCACACTCTCAGCTGCAAACCGCCCCAGCGCACACTGTAGGTCTTGGCAAAAAGCAGAGGCGCTATCCTGTGTCGCCAAAACAGACCCTCTCCAGCCCCAGCTGCGCCTAGAAATCCTATCCATAAAAATAATGAACAGGACCGGTGACAAAGGCAGCCCTGTCAGAGTCCAACATGCACTGGGAACAAGTCTGACTTAATGCGGCATCAATGCCTGCTCTGATCATACAGGGACCGGACAGCCCTTAACAATGGGCCCCTTTCCCGTATTCCCAGAGCACCCCCAAGGACACCACAAGGAACCCGGTTGAATGCCTTCTCCAAATCCACAAATCGCATGTGGACTGGTTGGGCAAACTCCAGGAACCCTCCAGTATCCTGAAGAGGGTATAGAGCTGGTCCAGTCTTCCACGTCCAGGACAAAACCGCATTGTTCCTCTTGAAGCTGAGGTTCCACTATCGGACGGATTCTCCTCTCTCTAGTACCCTGGCATAGACTTTCCCAGGAGGCTGAGGAGTGTGATCTCCCAATAGTTGGAGATCACCCTCAGATCCCCCTTCTTAAAAAGAGAACCACCACCCGGTCTGCCAGTCCAGGCGTGTCAGCCAAGACAGCCCCACAACATCCAGAGACCTGAGGTAGTCTGGGCGGATCTCGTCAAGCTTCTCCAACAACCTCAGTGACCTCAGCCAGGGTGATGGTCGAGTCCCCTGGGAGGATTGAGGAGATCCTCAAAGTATTCCTTCCACCGCCCGACAAATTCCCCAGTCGTGGTTGGCAGGTAGAGACCTGCGCGGGACAGATTTTCAGTCCCGCTCCGCAAGTTCTGTCCGCTCCGCAACAATATAGATTTTTTTTTTCGCTCCGCCCGCGCAATATTCAAGTTTTGTCCCCCTCCTGCCCGCATGTAAACATTAAAACTGTGCACACATGGCGCTTCAGCCTGAAGTTCCAGACTTGTGGCTGCTGTATAGTATTTTTGCTGCATTTTGTGTTTCGCAAAGGAAAGGTGCTTTCCATACTCACATACTATAGAAAAACATTTCCAAATATCGGATTTCCCTTTGTTTGGCTTTGCAGTTCTGTATGTTCCTTTCTTTAATAATGAACTAATATATGTAGCACTAAAGCGCTCCACATGTTGTCATGCTCTTCAGACATTTTGCCTCTTAAATTGTGCGTCTATGGTCTTTGTTCCTCAATTTCCAGAACCTCGATCTTGAGTTGTTTCTTAAGGCATTTGAGCTATTAAATGAGACCACTCCACGCGGGATTCACCCTCATCCTGCAGGTCTCTATTATGAGTTCCCACCAGCACCCACCGCATGCGGTGTTGGCAGAAACACTGATTCCCTTTTTGAGCGTCGGACGGTTTGCCAGAACCTCTTTGAGGCCCGTCCGATGATCCTTGTTCATGGCCTTCCGAACTCCTCCCAGACCTGAGACCAGAACCACCGGGCAGTGGTCTGCTTGCCACACGGTACCTGTCAGCTGCCTCAGGAGTCCCACGAGCCAACCAGGCCCGATAGGACTCCTTATTCAGCTTGCGGCATCCCTTTCTTCGGTGGGGTTGCCACCACGACATGCACCGGAGACTTTAAGGCCACAGCTCCGGGCGGCTGCATTGACCAAAGAGGCAGAGAACATAGTCCACTCGGACTCAACGTCTCCAGCCTCCTCTGGATCGGTCAAGAAGTTCTGCCGGAGGCGAGGTTGAAAGATCTCCTGACAGGGGGTCTCTGCCAAACGTTCCCAACAGACCCTCACGATGCGTTTGGGCCTGCCAAGTCTGTCTGGCCTCCTCCCAATCCAACTCACCATCAGGTGGTGATCAGTTGACAGCTATGCCCCTCTCTCACCCTTATGCTCAGATGAACAACCACAAAGGTGTTAGGGTGTTGATGGACTTGTACTGGTGGACCATGAACATTGTTTGTTATGGACAGACCATGACTAGCACAGAATTCCAACAACAGAACACCACTCTGGTTTAGATCGGGGCCGTTCCCCAATCACGCCCCTCCAGGTGTCGCTAGCATCACCAAGGTGGCGTTGAAGTCCCCCAGCAGGGCGATAGAGTCCCGGTTGGATCGCTTTCCAGCACCCCTCCCAAGGACTCCAAGAAGGCCAGGTACTCTACACTGCCATTCGGCCCGTGAGGCACAAATGACAGTGAGAGTCCTCCCCCAACCCAAAGTCGCAGGGAGGCGACCCTCTGAAATCCACCGGGATAAACTCCAACACATGGTGGCTAAGCTGGGGGCTATAAGCAAGCCCACACCTGTGTGCCGCCTCTCCACGAGAAGATGGGTTCCAGAGCCCAAGCTGCGCGTGGAGGTGAGCCCAACTATCTCTGGCAGGTACCTCTCAACCTCCTGCAAGAACTCAGACTCCTTCCTCCCCAGAGGCGTAACATTCCATGTCCCTAAAACCAGATTCTGTGTCCAGGGGTTGGTGGGCCCACGGGAGGATGGCCCACGCTGCTGTTCGGGCTGTGCCCGCCACCAGCGGCTACGCATGCCGGCCCTAGCCCCAGGCCTGACTCCGTACCAGGCGACGCCACGTTATTTTTGTTGTTCATAAGGGGTGGGGTGGACCGCTCTTAGTCTGGCTTGTCACCTAGGACCTGTTTGCCTTGGGATACCCTACCAGGAGCATATAGCCCCGGACAACCTAGATCCTAGGGTCATTCAGGCACTCAAACCCCTCCCACCACGTTAAGGTGGCGATCCTAGGAGGATAATTACTTTTTGTAATAATTATTCATTTTCTTATGTTAATGTCACTAAAAAACCACAAATTTGTGACTGATTATTACAAAAATATTTTTTTCAAAAGTATTTTTACTTTTTTTTTACATTTCTTATGTTGTTTTATTTTTTCTTTTCAAAACTTTTCTTTACTTTTTTATAATTATTTATTTTCATTTCTTATGTTGTTTCACTAAAAGCCACCAATTTGTGACTGATTATTACAAAAAAATTTTTTTCAAAGTATTTTAAATTTTTCATTTTATTATGTTGTTTTTCTTTAAAAATTTTCTTTACTTTTTGTAATTATTTATTTTATCATTTCTTATGTTGTTTTATTTTTTTTTTATTTTTAATTTTTCTTTTTACTTTTTATAATTATTTATTTTATCATTTCTTATCTTGTTTTATTTTTTCTTTTCAAAACTTTTCTTTACTTTTTTTAATTATTATTCTTTTTTTTTTTTTTCTTATGTTTATGTCACTAAAATCCACCAATTTGTGACTGATTATTACAAAAATATTCTTTTATTATTATTATTATTTTCTTTTCAAAAATATGCTTTACTTTTTTTTTTTTTTTCATTTCTTATGTTAGTCACTAAAACGCCACAAATTTGTGACTGATTATTACAAAATATTTTTTTCAAAAAAGTATTTTTACTTTTTTCATTTATGTTGTTGTTTTTTTCTTTAAAAAATTTTATTTACTTTTTGTAATTATTTTGTTTTCATTTCTTATGTTAGTCACTAAAAAGCCACCAATTTGTGACTGATTATTACAAAATATTTTTTTCAAAAGTATTTTTACTTTTTTTTTTTTTTTATTTCTTATGTTGTTTTTTTCTTAAAAATTTTTTCTTTACTTTTTTTAATTATTTATTTTATCATTTCTTATGTTGTTTTTTGTGACTTTATTAAAGTTTTCTTTTTTTTTTATAATTATTTATTTTATCATTTCTTATCTTGTTTTATTTTTTTTTTTCAAAACTTTTCTTTACTTTTTGTAATTATTCTTTTTTCATTTCTTATGTTAATGTGACTAAAAAGCCACCAATTTGTGACTGATTATTACAAAAATATTCTTTTTATTATTATTATTATTTTTAAAAAAATATGCTTTACTTTTTTTTTCATTTCTTGTTAGTCACTAAACACTACAAATTTGTGACTGATTATTACAAAAATATAATTTTTTTCAAAAGTATTTTTACTTTTTTTCCATTTATGTTGTTGTTTTTTCTTTAAAAATTTTATTTACTTTTTGTAATTATTTTGTTTTCATTTCTTATGTTAGTCACTAAAAAGCCACCAATTTGTGACTGATTATTTTATTTTTTTTCAAAAGTATTTTTACTTTTTTTCATTTCTTATGTTGTTTTTTCTTAAAACATTTTTCTTTACTTTTTTTAAATGATTTATTTTATCATTTCTTATGTTGTTTTTTTTTTTTTCTTTTAAAAGTTTTTTTACTTTTTATAATTATTTATTTTATCATTTCTTATCTTGTTTTATTTTTTTCTTTTCAAAACTTTTCTTTACTTTTTTTGTAATTATTATTCTTTTTTTCATTTCTTATGTTAATGTCACTAAAAAGCCACCAATTTGTGACTGATTATTACAAAAATATTCTTTTTTATTATTATTATTATTATTTTTTAAAAATATGCTTTACTTTTTTTCATTTCTTGTTAGTCACTAAAACGCCACAAATTTGTGACTGATTATTACAAAATATATATTTTTTTTCAAAAGTATTTTTACTTTTTTCATTTCTTATGTTAGTCACTAAAACCAAAAAATTTTTGACTGATTTCATTATGTTGTTTTTTTTTTTAAAAATTTTTTACTTTTTTCATTTCTTATTTTGTTTTTTTCTTTAAAAATGTATTTACTTTTTTGTAATTATTTTGTTTTCATTTCTTATGTTAGTGACTAAAAAGCCACCAATTTGTGACTGATTATTATTACAATTTTTTATTATTATTATTATTTTCAAAAATATGCTTTACTTTTTTTCTCTTTTTTCATTTCTTATGTTAGTCACTAAAACGCCACAAATTTGTGACTGATTATTACAATTTTTTTTTTTTTTTTATTTTTCTTTTCAAAGTATTTTTACTTTTTTTTCATTTCTTATGTTGTTTTTTTCTTTAAAAAATTTTCTTTACTTTTTTAAATTATTTATTTTATCATTTCTTATGTTGTTTTATTTTTTCTTTTTCAAAACTTTTCTTTACTTTTTTGTAATTATTTTTTCTTCATTTCTTATGTTAATATCACTAAAAAGCCACCAATTTGTGACTGATTATTACAAAATATAATTTTTTATTATTTTCTTTTAAAAAAATATTCTTTAATTTTTGTCATTTTTTTATTTCTTATGTGGTGTATTTTTTTCTTTTCAAAAATATTTTTTACTTTTTAAAAATTATTTTTCATTTCTTGTGTTAATGTCACTAAAACGCCACAAATTTGTGACTGATTATTACAAAAATGTTTTTTTTTTTTACACTTTTTCAAAAGTGTTTTTACTTTTTTTCATTTCTTATGTTGTTTTATTTTTTTTTCTTTTCAAAAATTATTATTATTTTTTCTTTTCAAAACTTTTTCTTTACTTTTTGTAATTATTTTTTTTCATTTCTTATGTTAATGTCACTAAAAAGCCACCAATTTGTGACTGATTATTACAAAAATATTTTTTTTTATTATTATTATTTTTTTTTCAAAAATATACTTTACTTTTTTGTCATTTTTTCATTTCTTATGTTAGTCACTAAAACGCACAAATTTGTGACTGATTATTACAATTTTTTTTTTTTTCAAAAGTATTTTTACTTTTTTCATTTCTTATGTTGTTTTTTTGACTTTTTTTCAAAGTAATTTTCTTTTCATTTCTTATGTTGTTTTTTTCTTTAAAAATTTATTTTATCATTTCTTATGTTGTTTTATTTTTTCTTTTCAAAACTTTTCTTTACTTTTTTTGTAATTATTTTTTTCATTTCTTATGTTAATATCACTAAAAAGCCACCAATTTGTGACTGATTATTACAAAAATATTCTTTTTTTTTCATTATTATTATTATTTTTTTCTTTTCAAAAATATACTTTACTTTTTTTTCTTTACATTTTTTTGTCATTTCATTTCTTATGTTAGTCACTAAAAATACCAATTTGTGACTGATTATTACAAAAATATATATATTTTTTTTCAAAAGTATTTTTATTTTTTCATTTCTTATGTTGTTTTATTTTTTCTTTTCAAAACTTTTCTTTGCTTTTTGTAATTATTTATTTTATCTTTTCTTATCTTGTTTTATTTTTTCTTTTCAAAACTTTTCTTTACTTTTTTGTAATTATTCATTTCTTTCATCTCTTATGTTAATGTCACTAAAAAGCCACCAAGTAGTGACTTACTTTACTTTCTAGAATAGTATTTTTAAAAATGTTATTTTCTTTTTTTATTAATGTTACTTAAGAAGCATCAATGTTACATTTATGATTTACCTTTCATTAAGAATTTGTGAAGCACTAAGTAACTATGTTTCCATGCACTTTTTCTATGTTTTAGTTTCTACAGACAGCAGCACTCTGAAATATTACATTCTTTTCATTCTTTGTATTTTGCTGTCTGCCTGTGCTCTGATGTGCATGAAAACAGTCTTCGTTTTACCTAGACCTCCAGAGTATCATCCAGCGGTGCTCTTCCAGCTGCTGGGCGTCAGCCGATGAGCTGGATTACGGCTCAAACTATGGAAAATAAGGTCATGGTACGCTGGGAAGAGAGTTCAGAGAGCATGGTTAGTATCCTCACATCAAGCGTAACAGTAAGCGTCATCTGAACAGGAAAACTGAGTGCTTACCAGTGGATAAGGTGGGATCCATCTTGAGGTAGCCATGCTGAATGGCATCAAAGCTTTCAAATGGCAGATATCTGTGCATGATCTCAAAGAGCAGAACTGCCAGTGCCCAGACGTCTGCTTCTGCGCGTGGAAAACAGAGTGCATGAGGACCTCAGGAGGGTGTATGCCTCTGATCCTGTTCAAAAAAAAGAAGACACACGGTTTCAGTGCTTCTCTATGCGCTTCACCATCAACAACACAGCGTCACGTGATCATCAGCAGGACTCACCTTGGTATTCACTGCTGTTAAATCCCCCGCGCTGCGGATCAGGCGAGCGCGAGCGGAAGTCAATGAGATTGAGCTCCAGACTGTGGAGAGTTACCAGGATGTTCCTTGGCGGATATCACCGTGATAAACTCCATGCTTATGGCAGTGTTTGGCGGCATCAAGCACTTGATACATGAACAAGCGTGCTTGTGCTTCACTGATAGGGCCGTTGAACAAGATGTAATCCTCCAAGGTCCTGCAGGGTTCAGGGTAATCCATAATGAGAGTGAAGCTGCTCTCATTCTCCACCCACTGGTGTAGCCGAATGATGTTGGGGCACAAGGGAGCTTCTCCCCAGCGGAGCATCAGAGCCACTTCAGCAAGCACCGGTTTGGGTGACCAGGCTGAGGAGACAAACACAAGAGATCTGTTAGTTTGCCGTCTTCTGTTCCAGCTGCATGTCAGCTACAGGTTATAAAACACACTTATTCTGCAGGTTTAGCCAACACAATGTCAAGATAGCGGTCCGCTTTGCGCTTGGGAATACACTTCAGAAGCGACCTTCACTTTGTCGCTGAATAAATGTGTTCCCTCATAGACCTTGCGAAGTTCCCGGAGGCGATCAAATGTCCCGCTTCAAACAAAGACACAGTGGATCCTGAAAAGCACACAGAAACAGAAGATGGACTGTAAGTTCCTTTGATTGTCAACAGCAGAGTTGAAGTTAAAAGTTGATGTAATTTCCCAACAACAAAATGATGGCCAGTGAAAATGTTGAGTGGCTAGTAAATTTAGAAAAGTCTATAGCATCAATAAAGAGAAAATAAGACAGAGCAGAAATGACATGTTGCTATAGCGGTAATGGCTCACCTTGGGGCAAATCGATTTCTGGATCAGAGACACTGTGTCCTGGTGTCTTTTCTGACTTGATCGACGGTGACACTGAACCGGACCCGGAACCAGACACTGGAGAGAGCAGAACTGCATCATGGGCCTCAATCTGGGGACATCTTCTTCCTCCTCAGGAGAGGACTGGAGGTCTGCAGAGACCTGGTCCTGCTCCTCCGGCAGAACGAGCTGGGATTGCTCGAGATGCGGCTCTGCTGGGAGGCTGGACTCTGTCCTGGTCACAGCAGGGGAAGAGCTGCTTCACAGCCTTACATGCTCTCGGAAGAAGGCACGGACAGCTTTTCTCTTCCTTCCTTTCTTAGCTTTTTCTGAAACACATGAAGAGCAAACCATTAGAAACATCCCTGACCACAGATTACTGTGAACTACTAATTAAACATGGAAACAGCACAACAAATGTCATTGTCAAATTATTAAGTCTTATTAAGTCTACACGTGTACATTTAATACATTACTATTGCATACTGTTTTATAATGTACTACAGTACGGAGATGCAGATAATTGGCACTTTTTACAATAAGTTGTATAAATAACAGAAAATGGTGTCAATAGAATCCATTGCTATTTGCTCTTAGTGTAAACTGAATCAATAGCTAAGAAAATATGCTATTTTTCACTGCAAAATAACCTCTATTGCTATTTACACTTAGTGGAAACAGATGCTGCAATTAATTATTGACAGACAGAAATAACAATAAGTAAAAGTAACAATGGCTCACTGTGACTCGGATTCAGAGCAGATGAATCTGGAACAAGCGTTTCCTCGATGATCCTGGAGGAACACGGCACATACAGCGGCAGCTCAGATCGGCGCACACCTGCCCCGGCAGACACAGCAGCTCAGGAACAGCAGGATCCACGGCAGCTGGCGGACCTGGGACAGGCGTCCCCTCATGATCGTCCAGATGAGCGTCCGTCTGAGCTGAGAGAGACTCCCACTCGGTCCGCTCCGCGGAAGAACCGCCGCTTCACAGCTTTGCACAGCTTCCTGAAGGCGACTCTCGCTTTCTCCTTCTTCCTTTGATAGCTGTGCCTGGAATGAAGAAGAAAAACAGAAAATATTAGAAACAAACATCTCTAACCACAGATCAGAAAACAGATTACTTTTCGACACATTTCTGACAGTGAACTGATTCAAGCTGAAAATAGTACAGCTCTAATAATGAGACATAGAAAAATCTGCAGTTAAGGTAAAGGCCGGTTTACTCTTATCGTGACGTCTTAGTTGTGTTCAGAGTCTACTAACAGCGAATCTTTAAGTTTAACTGCTTCAAGAACTAGTAAGAAATGTCATGTGGCTTTCACCTGCTAAACTATTTTATGAATAAATTTGCATTGCTAACAAAAAGTTTCTGTTCGAGTTTGTTCTGTTTACCCTATTGTTTTTTAATATTTATTGGCTCTATGAATTCTGGGGTTTCGTTATTAAACTGTTATAGATAGCCCATAGTATGACAAAAATATCTCTCTGAGCTCTGTTTGGCTCCTCTGGACAGACGAGCATACAAGTTCATATTTTGCTGGAAAGCAAAGTCAAAAAGCTGAGCCAAAGACTGAGGCTCAGACCGAGAAAGTAAATAACACTACTTACTGCTGTTGATGTCCATCTCAGCTGCTGGGCTGTTCTCCATCGACCCGTTTAAATCGACACTTTTTGAAACTCGAAGGTTTGAAGCCCAGGCAGCGGCTCGAGCGGGAGGCTTGCCCTCAGTTGTAGACATTGTGAACAGTGTGAATATTCTGAAAAGACTGTCTGTAAATCGTGAATCTGAATAGTTTAAGTGAGTGGAATCAGTCGCTGCTTCTAACCGCTCACTCAACTAGATACGCGTCTGTCGTTAGAAGCGCGAGCGGGTCTTCTATAGCCGCTGCGTTGTGACGTCACATTGGAAGCTCACGTGCTTTTTTTTTTTTTTTTCAGAAGCTCACGTGGCTGTACTTTTTTTTTTTAGCCTCGCCTTTCCACTCTGCCTTATATGGAAGCCCGTTTCGCCACTGAATAAAAAGATTTTCTCACAATTCACTTTTTTTTCTCAGAAATGCGAGAGTTATAAAGTCAGAATTCTGCCTTTTTTCTTATTTGCGACACTTTCTTTCTGGCAAAAAGCGCCCACGAGATGTGACTCTTACAGGACACTTCTAGATCCTTACTTTTTTATCATAAACAGCTTTTATCATAAACAGAGTACACCACAATTACACTCTTTAAAAAAATTAAACCATTATGTAAAGGTAAATGTATTTTTGGTATGGGTTTTAATGTTAAGTGCACAAGATTAGATGTTTCCAGGAGGGCAAATTTAAAATCTGATGTGTCTAGAAAATACTTAAATGTGTAAAACATGACATGATTGATGTTTGAAGGAACAAAACCCATTTAGGAGTTTTCTAGTAGTCAAGTGGTAATAGGAGATTTAACACAAAGCAGGATAGAATTATGTTTAATTAAAGGGAAATGGGAAATACAGTTTTTAGGAATAAAGTGATCATTCTGAAATTTCAATCAATCATTTTTATTTATATAGCGCTTTTAACAACACAGGTTGCCATCAAACACAGTACAGTATAAAGCAGAAGAATACAATGACAGGGATGTATAATGACGAGAGAGTGAACAATTTGTTATTAAATGCAGAGGCGGTCTCTGTAATCAATTCAACGATAATCACTAGAAGTTAAGTGTCCCCAACAAAGCAAGCCAGAGGAACCATAAACCCCATTGTTACGACCTATAATTGATTTGTGGCTCGCTTAAATAAAAACAAACTTAAAATATACAGGCCGAACATATAAAAGAGTCACAACACTGATATGAATTTAAGACACTTCCATTTATTGAATAATTCTCAAAATAATAAAAAAACAATTCACGTGACTTATAAACTAAACATAAATAATAACAAATCGCTGGTAGGAAAACTAAGGAAGCAAGCCCTGACTACCCCTGTTCTCGGATTGCAGCTCTTACCTGTCTGCTGTCGACAAACAAAACCAGAACGGGTGAGTCTTCTCCGACAACTACTTCCCTCCTCAGCTCTTACTAACTCAACAAAACGTGAACTAATAAGATAAACTACCCACTACTGATAAGATAATCAAAAAGAAACCACATAAAACGTAAATTCAGTTAAACAAAACAAAAATACCAGCCTCAAAAGAGGCAATATGAGAGACGCCACCAGAACCGTGTGGAAACGTGAAGAACAAAGAAAGAGAGAGAGAGAGGGACCGAGAGGTCAAGAAAAGGGAACACCCAGGTTTACACAAAAAAATGGGTCTTTATTTACCCAAATCATAAATCAAACTGGTTGCAACAAAAACCAGTGAAAACAACAAAAACAAATGAAAACAACAAGACAAGAACTCACACAGGGGTAAGCTGGCCGATTCCCAAATAAACAAAACACACACAGCTTATAAAGGAAAAGATGGGCCCATTACAACACAAAAAGGGGAGACACCAAAAAAAAGTTACATTACATTAAACATTCAACACAAAAATAAATGACAACAGCAAACAATACAATTCTAAATTAATATTGAAGAAAAAACTAAATAAATAACTACAATCCAAACCCCAAACAATTAATAACAAAAATCCTCAATTCTCTGTTTTCCCCCATTCCACCTTAGCTAATGGTACATCCAGGCGGAACCAATAAACAAATCCCTTGTTCCCGCCAGGACTCCAATTTCCCCCCAAGTATCGCAAACTCTCCCATCCGCGGCTAGCCAGGCCGGTGACTTAAACTCAGAATAGAAACAAATATTAATAACAAAATACAATGCAATCCATCTGTGTGCACTCCAAATGAACCGATTGTGAGTGAAAGTGATGAAAAGGTATGCAAACAAAAATAAAAGTAATTGTTTAACAGATGTGTGTTGTGTAGTTACTATAAACGTGATTAAAGAAAATAAACCAAACAAAGAATGGAAATGATAACCTTAAATCTATATGAAATGTATAAAAAAACTGAGTGAGCTTTGACTACCTTAATCTGAATCCCAGCGGCCACATCTCGGCACACAGTCACAGAGAGAGAGAGAGAGAGAGAGAGAGAGAGAGAGAGAAGAGAGAGAGATCACGCCAGAGAGAGAGATCGTGACGGCTTTTATATCCGGAATCCTCAATGATGTCACCACTCATGGAACGGAATTTCAACACCACCTATGGGCTCAATCATATTAAAGTCACAGATACACGTAACACCCTCACCCTTAAGTGAATAAATTGTAGAAATAAGATCTTACCTTTTCTTTTGTTTTATGTAAAACAGGAAAAAGTTACAATTTATTCCAATTAGACACGAGATAAAGCATCAGCAACAACATTATCTTTACCACGAATGTGCCAATGTCTAATTCGAACGCCTGTAGAAACAAACTCCAACGCATCAAACGTTGGTTATCGCTTTTCATTCGATTCAAAAGACTAAGGGTTATGATCCGTAGACAATCAACGGATACTTGAAACAGAGCCTACATAAACATCAAAATGCTTAAGAGCAAGGACGAGAGCAAGCGCTCCTTCTCAATGGTGGAATAATGTCGCTGATGTTTATTGAATTTTCGCGAAAAATAGCAAACAGGGTGCTCAATATCACCCTGATCTCGTTGGAGAAGTACAGCCCCGCACCCGTGTCACTTGCATCAACGGCAAGCAATAACTGAGACGAAAAAATCAGGGGCAGATAAAATAGGAAAGTTAACCAGGAGGGCTTTGATATCCCACCATACCCAAAAATCGTCGAAGATCACGGCGTGTATTGGGCACCGAAAAAAGCAGTGATAGCCTCCACCTTAGACTCAACCGGACGAACTTGACCACCGCCAACAATCTTTCCTAAATAAGTTACCGTGGCGCGACCAAATTCGCATTTCGCTAGATTGACCGTAAGATTCGCACGAGACAAACGATTAAACAACGCGTGTCAAGCTGCTATATGTGTTCTGACCAAGACTCGCTATAGACCACTAGGTCATCCAAATAAGCCTCCACATTATGCATGCCTTCGATGACCACGGTTCACCAACCTCTGAAAGGTTGCCGGTGCATTTCAGAAACCGAAAAGCCATGACCGTATAGTTAAGAAATGGTCAGGTGTTACGAACGCCAGAGATCGCTTTTGCGCTCAGTCAAAGGCACCTGCCAATACCCTTTAAGCAAGTCGATCTTAGTCACGAACACAGCGTTTCCGACACGATCCACGCAGTCTTCCATGCGAGGCAAAGGATAACTGTCTGGTTTTGTAACTGCATTAACGCGTCTAAAATCAGTGCAAAAAACGAAATGAGCCGTCAGATTTTTTATTTAGCAAACAAGGTGAGCTCCATGAACTAAAGCTCGCTCGGCTATGTCGTTTTCTATCATGAAGGTCACCTCTTTTTCAGCTGCAATCGTTTTTCAGGACTTACTCGAAATGCGTGCTGTTTAATAGGCAATGAATCGCCAACATCAATATCATGTTCCATCAACGAAGTACGAGAAGGATGTCAGAAAACAAGTTATTATAAGTCCGAATGACATTAGTCACATCAGCGCATTCAGCAGCAGTCAGATGGGAAAGAAACGTGTCAAGATTTCGGATCACCTCAGAATTTTTCAACCTTCCACCACCAGCTCCACAGAGGAAAGTTAATATCATCCTCAATTATGATCGAGACACAGGTGCTATTAGTATTAGAAGATAATGGACAGGTCAAAATTTCAGCACTAGACAGCGTCTCATCAACAGGTGAATCAGCACTGAGCAGCGCCTGTTCTTTGATCACCGAAGAATCTGTGGGTGAAACAGTTAACGCAACAGACTTCGGTCCAAACAGATCTGGCTTTCGGTCAAAATAAGGTTTTAGCATATTAATGTGACACAAACGAGTCTCTTTCGATCGGATGTCGATATTACGTAGTTAAGTTCACTCACCTTCTCTTTTACCTGATAAGGACCGAAGTACCGGGCCTGCAGTGCAGATCCTGATACTGGTAACAGCACTAGCACCTATCACCAGGAAAAAACTACAAAGTTTAGCACTACGATCGAAACGCGTTTTTCATTCGCTGTTGTGACATCTTCAAATTCTCTTTGGCCAACTCACATGCACGTGCAATTTTAAACGGAACTCTGAAACGTAGTCAAGGACATTGTTTAGACTCGAAGTCATTAGACCAGTGATCTTTGATCAGCTTCAGTGGACCACGAACAGTGTGTCCAAACACCAGCTCGTTAGGACTGATGCCCAAAGACTCCTGACTGTACTACCTCCCTTACTGCAAACATAACCATAGGCACTCCTCATCCCAGTCTTTCTGAAACTCTAGACAGAACGCAACGAAGCATTGATTTTAAAGTCTGGTGGAACCGTTCGAGTGCTCCTTGGCTTTCTGGATGGTAACAACTAGAAGTGGAGTGTTGAATATGCAACTGATCCAGAACTTGTTTAAACACACGAGACATAAAATTCGCACTACCTTGATCTGATTGAATAGTACGAGGAAGGCCAAACAGGAGAAGAACTTAAGAAGCGATTTCACCATTACTGGAGCAGCAATTTTCCGTAAAGGTATTACCTCTGGAAAACGTGTAGATGCACACATTATTGTCAGTAAATACTGGTTACCGGACTTCGTCGACGAGGCAAGGGACCGACACAGTCGATCAGCACTCTCGCAAATGGTTCACCAATAGCTGGAATTGGATACAGCGGAGCAGGTGGAATGGTTTGGTTCGGGTTTTCCAATCTTCTGACACACATGGCAACTTCGGCAGTAACTTGCTACATTTTTTTTAAGCCAGGCCAGAAAAAATGTCGGAGCACACGATCATACGCTTTATTTACTCCCAAATGACCGCAAATGGACCGTCATGTGCAAGTCTCAGGATTTCAAACGATATGAGGAAGGAACTACTACCTGCTTAACACTCTGCCATTCATCATCAGCAGCAGCAGTATTTGAAGGTCTCCACTTCCTCATCAGCACACCATCTTCAACAAAGTATCCTTGCGATACACTCTCAAGTTGCTCAAATAGGGAACAACAGCTTCAAAGAGGGTGACATGTCCTTGTCTTTCCTCTGCTCAAAAATAAGCTGCTCGCGTGACAGAGATAATTTAACAAGCCCTAAAGAAGGTTGCTCTAGCTTCTTGACGGCGATGTCCAAACCAACAGAATTTGAACACTTCACTTTCCCCAGATCTGAACTCGTGAGAAACATATCACTCAGATCGAATTTACACCCATCTTCTGACTTCCCATGGCTTTTCTCTTTAATCTCTGTGACATAGCGCGAGTAACAGCGCACACAAAGGAAATACTCGGATATTTCCGAGCTAATGCATCAGGAGTAATGCAGGGAAAAGGAACACTGGTTACCTCAGGGCTAGCAAAACTTTTCCTCCCGCCAAGTCATTCCCAAAAATAAACGTAACGTCTCGAACAGGAAGACACGGTCGCACCCCAACAACAACGCGGCCAGTAACAAGGGAGGACTCAATTTCAATCTCGCAAAGGCACGCTCACAAAGCCCATCTCAAATCCCTGTACCAAGACACTCAAACCAATAGAGCTCTCATCAGACAGCAGTAATATTTCTTCTAAAATAAAACTCTGAGCAGCTCCTGTGTCACAAAAGTATCTTGATTGGTTTTCGCTGATTTGCTTTACCAACCAAAGATACAAAACCATCCATTATGAACGGCACATACCCTTTTCTTTACAAATATCAGCTTGTGAAGCTAACGACTCCAGTCCTTCCGAAAGTGCCGAGGACGCCATCAATAAACCTACCGATTTAGGGTTACGGTTTTTCTTTTTGAGTGCATTGCACTCTGCAATAATGTGTCCCTGCTTCTTACAATAAAAACAAATAAGTGAGGACACCAGCTTAGAACTCTCCACTTTATCCACAGACAAAGTGCGCTCAGAATGGCGCGTTTGAAAGTCGGCGATTATTGTTAGCAGATGGAAGTTTCTGCTCATTTTGCTCATTTAGCTCATTTAGATACATTACAACACGTTCGGGTAAGCAGTTTTTAAATTCTTCCAAAAGAATCAGCTCACGAAGATCCTCATAAGATTTTACTTTCATCGAAGCACACCACCGATCAAACATTGATTCCTTCTCACGAACAAATTCAACATAGGTTTCATCATCAGTTTTCCGATGACTACGAAATTTTTGGCGATAAGCCTCAGGAACCAGTTCATAGATTTTAAGAACGGCAGCTTTTACTGATCATAATCAAGAGACTCTTCCAGTGATAACGAAGAATAAGCTTCTTGAGCCTTCCCTACGAGAACACATTGTAACAACATGGGCCAAAATGTTTTTCGCCATTTAAGGTTAATGGCAACACGTTCAAAAAGAGCAAAAACTTATCTACCTCTTGTTCTCGAAAAGGAGGAACAATACGAATATTGCGACTCACGTCAAAATCAGGAGCATCAACTACTCCCCCTTTCACGAGCTCTCAGCTCAAGTTGTTTCAGGCGGCAAGCTTGTTCCATCTCAAGCTTCTTCAATTCAAGCTCATGTCTCTCACGCCTCTCTCCGTCTTTCTTTCTCACAATCCCATTTCTTTTAACAAAACTCTTTCATGCTCTTTAGCTTCCAACTCCAACTTCTTAACGTGCAGAGCAAGATCTTCTGAACTAACCTCAACTGGATCAGGATAATCTACCCACTTTTCTTCATCACCAAAAACGCCTTGTTTATGCAACGAATCAACTAATAGAATCTGAAGTTCACGTTTAGATGAAGTATTACGAAAACTAACTTTATAGTGAGCAGCAATTTTCATAAGATCAGTCCTATTAATCTGAAATAACTCTGCCTGCGTTGGGTTGGAAATAAACTCTACCAATTCAAACATTTTGGAAAACTAACGTCTAACAAAATTACGAAGAAAAGAACATTTTGAAAATTCACATCAGACCATTGTGACTCAATTACAAAGTAACTAGGAAATTTAAAAAAAAAACGAAAATCTAACTAAAATGCACCGAATTCATCCCGGACGAGCCCCCAAATATGTTACGGCCCATAACTGATTTGTGGCTCGCTTAAATAAAAACAAACGAAAAATATACAGGCCGAACATATAAAAGAGTCACAACACCCGATATGAATTTAAGACACTCCATTTATTGAATAATTCTCAAAATAATAAAAAAACAATTCACATGACTTATAAATGAAACATGAAGAATAACAAATCGCGGTAGGAAAACTAAGGAAGCAAGCTCCTGACTACCCCTGTTCTCGGATTGCAGCTCTTACCTGTCTGCCGACAAACAAAACCAGAACGGGTGAGTCTTCCGGACAACTACTTCCTCCTCAGCTCTTACTAACTCAACAAAACGTGAACTAATAAGATAAACTACCCGCTACTGATAAGGTAATCAAAAAGAAACCACATAAAAACAAAATTCGTTAAACAAAACAAAATACCAGCCTCAAAAGAGGCAATAAGGAGACGCCACCAGAACCGTGGGAAACGTAGAACAAAGAAAGAGAGAGAGAGAAAGAGAGAGAGAAAAAAAAAGAGAGAGAAAGAGAGAGAGAGAGACCGCCATTTTCACCTGATGGCCTTTATATCCGGAATCCTCAATGACGCCACCACTCATGGAACGGAATTCCCCAACACCACCTATGGGCTCAATCATATTAAAGTCACAGATACACGTAACACCCATCCATACAGAATGGAGAAAAAAACCTTGGGAGAAACCAGACTCAGTTGGGGCCCGTTCTCCTCTAACTGACGCCCAGCACTTAAATTTCAGTTCAATTTTAAATGCTGCTGTGTCAGATAGCGTAAATGACTTTCTTTTTGTTTGTGTTTGTTTGTGTGTTTGTGTGTTTGTTTGTGTGTGTGTGTGTGTGTGTGTGTGTGTGTGTGTGTATGTGTGTGTGTGTGTGTGTGTGTGTGTGTGTGTGTGTGTGTGTGTGTGTGTGTGTGTGTGTGTGTGTGTGTGTGTGTGTGTGTGTGTGTGTGTGTGTGTGTGTCAGTGATCAGGATCTGGTGATCGGTCCACAGAGCGCATCTAGGTGTTCTGGTCTCTGATGAACATAATCTCTGGGTGCTGATCCACCATCTAGTCTGGATACAAACTGTAAAACAGATTAAGAAAGAAACAGGACTAATATTAGCGTAGATGCCATTCTTTCTATGATGTCACAAGTACATTGTGTTTTAGGAGTAGTGTTCCCCGATTCCAGCGGTTCTAAGTAATGCAGCCTAAAAATCCTTTAACAGATTTGAATAATAAAAAGTGTGTTGGTGTGTTATGTGTAGGCTAGGTTAAAAAGATGTGTCTTTAATCTAGATTTAAACTGGCAGAGTGTGTCTGTTAGAGTTAGGGAGATTGTTCCAGAGTTTAGGTGCTAGATAGGAAAAGGATCTGGCGCCAGTCGATTTTTGATATTCTAGGTATTATCAAATGGCCAGAGTTTTGAGAATGCAGCGGTCGTGCAGGACTATAATGTGATAAGAGCTCGCTCAAGTATTGAGGAGCTAAACCATTCAGGGCTTTATAGGTAATTAATAAGATTTTAAAATCTATCTGATGTTTGATAGGAGCCAGTGCAGTGTTGACAGAACCGGCTAATATGATCATACTTCCTAGTTCTAGTAACGACTCTAGCTGCTGCGTTTTGGACCAGCTGAAGTTTATCAAGTGTGCAGAACAACCACCCAATAAAACATTACAATAATCTAACCTTGACGTCATAAACGCATGAATTAACATTTCTGCATCAGAGGTTGAAAGCATAGGTCGTAATTTGGATGTATTTTTAATATGGAAAAACACAGTCTTACAGATGCTGGAAACATGGTTGTCGAAGGAAAGATTGCTGTCAAACGGCACACCTAGGTTCCTAACTGATGAAGAACAATTAACAGAGAAGCCATCAAGTGTTAGACAGTGTTCTAGATTATTATATGTGGGGTTTTAGGTCCAATTATTAGCACCTCCGTTTTTTTCAGAATTTAGCATTAAGAAGTTACTCATCATCCAGTTTTTATATCGACTATGCATTCTGTTAGATTCTCAATTTGGTGTGTATCACCAGGCTGCGCTGAAATATAGAGCTGAGTATCATCAGCATAGCAGTGAACGCTAACACTATGTCTCCTGATAATATATCTCCCAGAGGTAACATGTATAGGTTGAAAAGTAACGGTCCTAGCACTGAGCCTTGAGGAACTCCATATTTCACTTGTGAGCGATATACCTCCTCATTTACTGCTACAAACTGATGATTTAAACCATGCTAAGGCGCTTCCTCTAATGCCAACATAGTTTTCTAGTCTATCCAAGAGAATGTTGTGATCGATGGTATCGAATGCTGCGCTAAGATCTAATAGCACTAATAACGAGATAAAACCACGATCCGATGATAGAAGCAGGTCATTAGTAACTCTAATGAGAGCAGTCTCAGTACTATGGTACGGTCTAAAACCTGATTGGAAATCCTCGCAGATACCATTTTTTCTAAAAGGAATACAGTTGTGAGGATACTACCTTTTTTCTAGTATCTTTGACAGAAAAGGGAGATTAGAGATTGGTCTGTAATTTCCTAAGTCTTTGGGGACAAGATGTGGTTTCTTAATAAGAGGCTAAAACTACTGCCAGTTTGAAGGTTTTGGGAACATATCCTAATGACAATGATGAATTAATAATGTTCAAAATAGGATCTATGACTTCTGGAAGCAAATCTTTTAATAGTTTAGATGGAATAGGGTCTAGCATACATGTTGCTGGTTTAGATGATTTAACAAGTTTGTATAAGTCTTCTTCTCCTATAATAGAGAAAGAGTGTAATTTTTCCTCAGGGGATCTATAGCTCACTAACTGATGTGCAACTGTAGCTGACGGCTGCGTAGTTACAATTAAAAAGATGAAAGAAAACAGTTTGTCTCCTTCCTGACCTGGGCACTAGTTGGTCAAGTTGGAACTCTAAGACTATATGCCATATTTCTAGATAGAAGAGCGGCACCACCCCAGGAGGGATGAAGACCATCTCATTTCAACAGGTCCATCCAGAAACTGGGCACCACTTCGACATCAAGCCATTGAGACCCAGCAGTCTGCTGTAAATCTCAATTCAATCTCAATGCTCTGGTCCCCTCCCAGGCAGGGAGGGGACCAGAGCATATTACATTGTCCGACATCGTCCTAGCAAATTCACACGCAAAATGTTCTTTACTTTCTTTTCATTTCTTATGTAAATGATTTTTTCATTTCTTATATTTATGTTTTATTTTTTCTTTTCAAAAATATTCTTTACTTTTTTTGTAATTATTATTATTATTGTTATTTCTTATGTTAATATCACTAAAAAGACACCAATTTGTGACTGGTTATTACAAAAATATATTTTTATTATTATTATTTTGTTTTTTTATATTCTTTACCTTTTTTGGATTTTTAAGTTTTTTTCATTTATGTTAATTTCACTAAAAGCCACAGATTTGTGACTGATTATTGCAAAAATATTCTTTACTTTTTTCAATTATTAATTCTTTTATTTTGTATGTTAATGTCACTAAAAAGCAACAAATTTGTGACTAGTTATTTTTTTAAATATTATACATAAATATGCTTTCCTTTTAAAAATAGTATTATATATTATTTTTTTCATTTCTTAATGTCACTAAAAGCCACAAATTTGTGACTAATTTTTATAAAAATATTATTTACTTTTTTTGTAATTATTATTATTTTTCATTTCATATGTTAATGTCACTAAAACTTTGTGACTGATTATTTCAAAATATTCTTTACTTTTTTGTACTACTACTACTACTACTATATTCTCTGGTATAAAAATAAAAATAAATAAATGAATAAATAAACATCATCACCCTATCTCTAAGGGAGTGCCCAGCCACCCCACGGAGGAAACTCATTTCGCCGCTTGTATCCGGGATCTCATTCTTTCTCGGTCATGACCCAAAGATCATGACCATAGCTGAGAGTAACATTGAAGATCAACTGGTACAGCGACCGCATTACTGCAGAAGCTGCACCTGTCGATCTCTCTGCTCCATTCTCCCCTCACTCGTGAACAAGACCCCCAAGATACTTAAACTCCTCCACCTGAGGCAGGAGCTCCCCACCAACCTGAAGGGGACAAGACACCCTTGTCCGACTGAGAACCATTGCCTCAGACTTAGAGGTGTTGATTCTCATCCCAGCCGCTTCACACTCAGCTGCAAACCGCCCCAGCGCACACTGTAGGTCTTGGCAAAAAGCAGAGACGCTATCCTGTGGTCGCCAAAACAGACCCCCTCCAGCCCCCAGCTGCGCCTAGAAATCCTATCCATAAAAATAATGAACAGGACCGGTGACAAAGGCGGCCCTGTCGGAGTCCAACATGCACTGGGAACAAGTCTGACTTAATGCCGGCATCAATGCCTGCTCTGATCATACAGGGACCGGACAGCCCTTAACAATGGGCCCCAACCCGTATTCCCAGAGCACCCCCCAAAGGACACCACAAGGAACCCGGTCGAATGCCTTCTCCAAATCCACAAATCGCATGTGGACTGGTTGGGCAAACTCCCAGGAACCCTCCAGTATCCTGAAGAGGGTATAGAGCTGGTCCAGTCTTCCACGTCCAGGACAAAACCCGCATTGTTCCTCTTGAAGCTGAGGTTCCACCATCGGATGGATTCTCCTCTCTAGTACCCTGGCATAGACTTTCCCAGGGAGGCTGAGGAGTGTGATTTCCCAATAGTTGGAGATCACCCTCCGGTCCCCATTCTTAAAAAGAGGATCCACCACCCCGGTCTGCCAGTCCAGAGGCGTGTCAGCCAAGACAGCCCCACAACATCCCGAGACCTGAGGTAGTCTGGGCGGATCTCTGGAGCCTTGCCCGAGCTTCTCAACAACCTCAGTGACCTCAGCCAGGGTGATGGTCGAGTCCCCCCCCCTGGGAGGATTGAGGAGATCCTCAAAGTATTCCTTCCACCGCCCGACAAATTCCCCAGTCGTGGTTAGCAGGTTCCCCACCAGGCAGGGCACTGATTCCCTTTTTGAGGCGCCGGACGGTTCGCCAGAACCTCTTTGGAGGCCGTCCGATAGTCCTTGTTCATGGCCTTCCCGAACTCCTCCCAGACCTGAGTTTTTGCCTGCACAACCACCCGGCAGTGGTCTGTTTGCCCACCGGTACCTGTCAGCTGCCTCAGGAGTCCCACGAGCCAACCAGGCCCGATAGGACTCCTTCTTCAGCTTGGCGGCATCCCTTTCTTCCGGTGGGGTGTTGCCGCCACGACATGCACCAGAGACTTTACGGCCACAGCTCCGGACGGCTGCATCGACCAAAGAGGCAGAGAACATAGTCCACTCGAACTCAACGCGTCTCCAGCCTCCTCTGGATCCGGTCAAAGCTTCTGCCGAGGCGAGTTGAAGATCTCCTGACAGGGGTCTCTGCCAAACGTTCCCAACAGACCCTCACGGTACGTTTGGGCCTGCCAAGTCTGTCTGGCCTCCTCCCAATCCAACTCACCATCAGGTGGTGATCAGTTGACAGCTATGCCCCTCTCTTCACCCATACGTGTCCAAGACATGCGGCCGAGATCAGATGATACAACCACAAAGTCGATCATCAACCTCCGTCCTAGGGTGTCCTGATGCCACTTGTACTGGTGGACACCCTTATGCTTGAGCATGGTGTTTGTTATGGACAGACCATGATAAGCACAGAATTCCAACAACAGCACACCACTCTGGTTTAGATCGGGGGCCGTTTCCCCAATCACGCCCCTCCAGGTGTCGCTAGCATCACCAAGGTGAGCGTTGAAGTCCCCAGCAGGACAATAGAGTCCCTGATTGGATCGCTTTCAGCACCCCTCCCAAGGACTCCAAGAAGGCCAGGTACTCTAAACTGCCATTCGGCCCAGAGGCACAAATGACAGTGAGAGTCCTCCCCCAACCCAAAGTCACAGGGAGGCGACCCTCTCGTCCACCGGGTAAACTCCAACACATGGTGGCTAAGCTGGGGCTATAAGCAAGCCCACACCTGTGCGCCGCCTCACGAGAAGATGGGTTCCAGAGCCCAAGCTGCGCGTGGAGGTGAGCCCGACTATCTCTAGCCGGTACCTCTCAACCTCCTGCAACAACTCAGGCTCCTTCCTCCCAGAGACGTAACATTCCATGTCCCTAAATCCAGACTCTGTGTCCAGGGGTTGGTGGGCCCACGGGAGGATGGCCCCACGCTCGCATGCCGGCTTTTGCCCCAGGCCTGGCTCCGCACCGGCGACGCCACGACGCTATTTTTGTTATTCATAAGGGGTGGGGTGGACCGCTCTTAGTCTGGCTTGTCACCTAGGACCTGTTTGCCTTGGGATACCCTACCAGGAGCATATAGCCCCGGACAACCTAGATCCTAGGGTCATTCAGGCACTCAAACCCCTCCACCACGTTAAGGTGGCGATCCTAGGAGGGATAATTACTTTTTTGTAATAATTATTCATTTTCTTATGTTAATATCACTAAAAAGCCACAACTTTGTGACTGATTAGTAAAAAAATATTCTTTTTTTGTATTATATTTTTGTTCCATTTCTTATGTTATTTTTTTTCTTTTCATAAATTAATTTTTTTAATTATTATTCTTTATATATAATTATTATTAATTTTTTCTTCATTTCTTATGTTAATGTCACTAAAAAGCCACCAATTTGTGACTGATTATTACAAAAATTTTTTTTTTCAAAGTATTTTACTTTTTTTTCATTTCTATGTTGTTTTTTATTTTTTCTTTTCAAAACTTTTCTTTACTTTTTGTAATTATTTACTTTATCATTTCTTATGTTGTTTTATTTTTTTCTTTTAAAATTTTTCTTTACTTTTTGTAATTATTTATTTTATCATTTCTTATGTTGTTTTATTTTTTTCTTTTCAAAACTTTTCTTTACTTTTTTTGTAATTATTATTCTTTTTTTAATTTCTTATGTTAATATCACTAAAAAGCCACCAATTTGTGACAGATTATTACAAAAATATTCTTTTTATTATTATTATTATTTTCTTTTCAAAAATATGCTTTACTTTTTTTGTCATTTTTTTGTTCATTTCTTATGTTAATGTCACTAAAAAGCCACCAATTTGTGACTGATTACTACAAAATAATTTTTTTTATTATTTTCTTTTAAAAAAATATTATTTAATTTTTTTGTAATTTTTTTTATTTCTTATGTGGTGTATTTTTTCTTTTCAAAAGTAATTTTTACTTTTTTAAATTATTTTCATTTCTGATGTTAATGTCACTAAAACGCCACAAATTTGTGACTAATTATTACAAAAATATATATATTTTTTCAAAAGTATTTTTACTTTTTTTCATTTCTTATGTTGTTTTGATTTTTTTATTTTAAAAACTTTTCTTTACTTTTTGTAATTATTTTTTTCATTTCTTATGTTAATGTCACTAAAAGCCACCAATTTGTGACTGATTATTACAAAAATATTCTTTTTTTTATTATTATTATTTTCTTTTCAAAAATATGCTTTACTTTTTTTTTTTCATTTCTTATGTTAATGTCACTAAAAAGCCACCAATTTGTGACAGATTATTACAAAATATTCTTTTTTATTATTATTATTATTTTCTTTTCAAAAATATGCTTTACTTTTTTTTTGTCATTTTTTGTTCATTTCTTATGTTAATGTCACTAAAAAGCCACCAATTTGTGACTGATTACTACAAAATAATTTTTTTAATTATTTTCTTTTAAAAAAATATTATTTAATTTTTTGTAATTTTTTTATTTCTTATGTGGTGTATTTTTTCTTTTCAAAAGTAATTTTTACTTTTTTTAAATTATTTTCATTTCTTATGTTAATGTCACTAAAACGCCACAAATTTGTGACTGATTATTACAAAATATTCTTTTTTTATTATTATTATTTTCTTTTCAAAAATATGCTTTACTTTTTTTTTTTCATTTCTTATGTTAGTCACTAAAATGCCACAAATTTAGACTGATTATTACAAAATATATATATTTTTTCAAAGTATTTTTACTTTTTTCCATTTCTTATGTTGTTTTATTTTTTTTTCTTTCAAAAAACTTTTCTTTGCTTTTTTTGTAATTATTTATTTTATCTTTTCTTATCTTGCTTTATTTTTTTCTTTTCAAAACTTTTCTTTATTTTTTTGTAATTATTATTCTTTTTTTCATTTCTTATGTTAATGTCACTAAAAAGCCACCAATTTAGTGACAGATTATTAAAAATATTCTTTTTATTATTATTATTATTTTTTTTCAAAAATATGCTTTACTTTTTTTGTCATTTTTTTTCATTTCTTATGTTAGTCACTAAAACGCCACGAATTTGTGATCTGATTACTACAAATAATTTTTTTAATTATTTTTTTTAAAAAATATTATTTAATTTTTTTGTAATTTTTTTTTTATTTCTTATGTGGTGTATTTTTTTCTTTTCAAAAGTAATTTTTACTTTTTTTAAATTATTTTCATTTCTGATGTTAATGTCACTAAAACGCCACAAATTTGTGACTAATTATTACAAAAATATATATTTTTTCAAAGTATTTTTACTTTTTTTTCCATTTCTTATGTTGTTTTATTTTTTTCTTTTCAAAACTTTTTCTTTGCTTTTTTTTGTAATTATTTATTTTATCTTTTCTTATCTTGCTGTATTTTTTTCTTTTTCAAAACTTTTCTTTATTTTTTTTTTTCAAAACTTTTTCTTTATTTTTTTTTCTTTCAAAACTTTTCTTTATTTTTTTGTAATTATTATTCTTTTTTTTTTCATTTCTTATGTTAATGTCACTAAAAAGCCACCAATTTGTGACTGATTATTAAAAAATATTCTTTTTATTATTATTTATTTCTTATTATTAATTTCTTTATTATTTTCAAAAATATGCTTTACTTTTTTTTGTCATTTTCTTTTCATTTCTTATGTTAGTCACTAAAACGCCACAAATTTGTGACTGATTATTACAATTTTTTTTTCAAAAGTATTTTTACTTTTTTCATTTCTTCTGTTGTTTTATTTTTTCTTTTCAAAACTTTTCTTTACTTTTTTTGTAATTATTATTCTTTTACTTTTTTCATTTCTTATGTTGTTTGATTTTTTCTTTTCAAAACTTTTCTTTACTTTTTTTTTGTAATTATTATTCTTTTTACTTTTTTCATTTCTTATGTTTGTTTGATTTTTTTTCCTTTTTCAAAACTTTTCTTTACTTTTTTGTAAATTAATTTGTGAAGCACTAAGTAACTATGTTTCCATGCACTTTTCTATGTTTTAGTTTCTACAGACAGCAGCACTCTGAAATATTACATTCTTTTCATTCTTTGTATTTTGCTGTCTGCCTGTGCTCTGATGTGCATGAAAAACAGTCTTCGCTTTACCTAGACCTCCAGAGTATCATCCAGCGGTGCTCTTCCAGCTGCTGGAGCGCCAGCCGGTGAGCTGGATTACGGCTCAAACTATGGAAAATAAGGTCATGGTACGCTGGGAAGAGTTCAGAGAGAGCATGGTTAGTATCCTCACATCAAACGTAACAGTAAACGCCATCTGAACAGGAAAAACTGAGTGCTCACCAGTGGATAAGGTGGGATCCATCTTGAGGTAGCCATGCTGAATGGCATCAAAGCTTTCAAATGGCAGATATCTGTGCATGATCTCAAAGAGCAGAACTGCCAGTGCCCAGACGCCTGCTTCTGGCGCGTGGAAAACAGAGTGCATGAGGACCTCAGGAGGTGGTATGCCTCTGATCCTGTTCAAAAAAAGACACACGGTTTCAGTGTGCTTCTGCACGCTTTCACCATCAACAACACAACGCCACGCGTGATCATCAGCAGGACTCACCTTGGTATTCACTGCTGTTAAAACTCCTCGCCGCGGATCAGACGAGCGCAGCGGAAGTCAATGAGATTGAGCTCCAGACTGTGGAGAGTTACCAGGATGTTCTTTGAGCGGATATCACCGCGATAAACTCCATGCTTATGGCAGTGTTTGACGGCATCAAGCACTTGATACATGAACAAGCGTGGTTTGTGCTTCACTGATGGGGCCGTTGAACAAGATGTAATCCTCCAAGGTCCTGCAGGGTTCAGGTAATCCATAATGAGAGTGAAGCTGCTCTCATTCTCCACCCACTGGTGTAGCCGAATGATGTTGGGGCACAAGGGAGCTTCTCCCAGCCGGAGCATCAGAGCCACTTCAGCAAGCACCGGTTTGGGTGGACTAGGTTGAGGAGAGACAAACACAAGATCTGTTAGTTTGCCTTCTTCTGTTCCAGCTGCATGTCAGCTACAGGTTATAAAACACACTTATTCTGCTGCAGGTTTAGCCAACTTACAATGTCAAGATAGCGGTCCGCTTTGCGCTTGGGAATACACTTCAGAGCTGACCTTCACTTTGTCGCTGAATAAATGTGTTCCCTCATAGACCTTGCCGAAGTTCCCGAAGCGATCAAATGTCCCACTTCAAACAAAGACACAGTGGATCCTGAAAAGCACACAGAAACAGAAGATGGACTGTAAGTTCCTTTGATTGTCAACAGCAGAGTTGAAGTTAAAAGTTGATGTAATTTCCAACAACAAAATGATGGCCAGTGAAAATGTTGAGTGGCTAGTAAATTTGGAAAAGTCTATAGCATCAATAAAGAGAAAAATAGACAGAGCAGAAATGACATGTTGCCAAGCGGTAATGGCTCACCTTGGGGCAAATCGATTTCTGGATCAGGAGACACTGTGTCCGTGTCTTTTCTGACTTGATCGACGGTGACACTGAACCGGACCGGAACCAGACACTGGAGAGAGCAGAACTGCATCATGGGCCTCAATCTCGGGACATCTTCTTCCTCCTCAGGAGAGGACTGGAGGTCTGCAGAGACCTGGTCCTGCTCCTCCGGCAGAACGAGCTGGGATTGCTCGAGATGCGGCTCTGCTTTAGGAGGCTGGACTCTGTCCTGGTCACAGCAGGGGAAGAGCTGCTTCACAGCCTTACATGCTCTCCGGAAGAAGGCACGGACAGCTTTTTTCTCTTCTTCTTCCTTTCTTAGCTTTTTTCTGAAACACATGAAGAGCAAAACCATTAGAAACATCCCTGACCACAGATTACTGTGAACTACTAATTAAACATGGAAACAGCACAACAAATGTCATTGTCAAATTATTAAGTCTTATTAAGTCTACCGTGTACATTTAATACATTACTATTGCATACTGTTTTATAATGTACTACAGTACGAGATGCAGATAATTGGCACTTTTTGCAATAAGTTGTATAAATAACAGAAAATGGTGTCAATAGAATCCATTGCTATTTGCTCTTAGTGTAAACTGAATCAATAGCTAAGAAAATATGCTATTTTCACTGCAAAATAACCTCTATTGCTATTTACACTTAGTGGAAACAGATGCTGCCAATTAATTATTGACAGACAGAAATAACAATAAGTAAAGTAACAATGGCTCACTGTGACTCGGATTCAGAGCAGATGAATCTGGAACAGGCGTTTTCCTCGATGATCCTGGAGGAACACGGCACATACAGCGGCAGCTCCAGATCGGCGCACACCTGCCCCCGGCAGACACAGCAGCTCAGGAACAGCAGGATCCACGGCAGCTGACGGACCTGGGACAGGCGCCCCTCATGATCGTCTGTGATGAGCGTCCGCCTGAGCTGAGAGACTTCCACTCGGTCCGGCCCGCTGAAGAACCGCCGCCTCACAGCTTTGCACAGCTTCCTGAAGATTTCACTTTCTCCTTCTTCCCTTTGATAGCTGTGCCTGGAATGAAGAAGAGAAAACAGAAAATATTAGAAACAAACATCTCTAACCACAGATCAGAAACAGATTACTTTTCGACACATTTCTGACAGTGAACTGATTCAAGCTGAAAATAGTACAGCTCTAATAATGAGACATAGAAAAATCTGCAGTTAAGGTAAAGGCCGGTTTTTACTTCTTATCGTGACGCCTTAGTTGTGTTCAGAGTCTACTAACAGCTTAATCTTTTAAGTTTAACTGCTTCAAGAACTAGTAAGAAATGTCATGTAGCTTTCCACCTGCTAAACTATTTTATGAATAAATTTGCATTGCTAACAAAAAGTTTCTGTTCGAGTTTGCTCTGTTTACCCTATTGTTTTTTAATATTTATTGGCTCTATGGAATTCTGGGGTTTCGTTATTAAACTGTTATAGATAGCCCATAGTATGACAAGAATATCTCTCTGAGCTGTTTGGCTCTCTCTGGACGAGCGAGCATACAAGTTCATATTTTGCTGGAAAGCAAAGTCAAAAACTGAGCCAAAGACTGAGCTCAGACCGAGAAAGTAAAATAACACTACTTACTGCTGTTGATGTCCATCTCAGCTGCTGGGCTGTTCTCCATCGAATCGCTTAAATCGACACTTTTGAAACTCGAAGGTTTCAAGCCCAGGCGGCTCGAGCGAGAGGCTTGCCTCAGTTGTAGACATTTGTGAACAGTGTGAATATTCTGAAAAGACTGTCTGTAAATCGTGAATCTGAATAGTTTAAGTGAGTGGAATCAGTCGCTGCTTCTAACCGCCACTCAACTAGATAATGCTGTCTGCCGTTAGAAGCGCGAGCGGGTCTTCTATAGCCGCTGCGTTGTGACGTCACATTGAAGCTCACGCTTTTTTTTTTTTTTCAGAAGCTCACGTGCTGCTTTTTTTTTTTTTTTAGCTCGCTTTCCACTCTGCCTTATATGGAAGCCCGCTTTCGCCACTGAATAAAAAAGAAAAAAGTTATTGCGACTTTTTTATCTCACAATTCACTTTTTTCTCTCAGAATTATGAGATATAAAGTCAGAATTCTGCCTTTTTTCTCTCATTTGCGACACTTTCTTTCTGGCAAAGCGCCACGAGATGTGACTCTTACAGGACACGAGATCCTTACTTTTTTATCATAAACAGAGCTTTTATCATAAACAGAGCACACCACAATTACACTTTTAAAAAAATTAAACCATTATGTAAAGGTAAATGTATTTTGGTATGGGTTTTTAATGTTAAGTGCACAAGATTAGATGTTTCCAGGAGGGCAAATTTAAAATCTGATGTGTCTAGAAAATACTTAAATGTGTAAAAACATGACATGATTGATGTTTGAAGGGAACAAAACCCATTTAACACAAAGCAGGATAGAGAATTATGTTTAATTAAAAGGAAATGGGAAATACAGGTTTTTTTAGGAATAAGTGATACTTGATATTTCAATCAATCATTTTTATTTATATAGCGCTTTTAACAACACAGGTTGCATCAAAACACAGTACAGTATAAAGCAGAAGAATACAATGACAGGGATGTATAATGACGAGAGTGAACAATTTCTTATTAAATGCAGAGACGGTCTCTGTAATCAATTCGACGATAATCACTAGAAGTTAAGTGTCCCCAACAAAGCAAGCCAGAGGAACCATAAACCCCATCCATAAAGAATGAAGAAAAAAACCTTGGGAGAAACTAGACTCAGTTGGGGCCTGCTTCTCCTCTGACCGACGCCCAGCACTTAACTTCCAGTTCAATTTTAAACGCAGCTGCGTTAGATAACGTAAAATGACTTTCTTTTGTTTGTGTTTGTCTGTCTGTCTGTCTGTTTTTCTGTTTGTTTGTTTGTTTGTTTGTGTTTGTGTTTGTGTGTGTGTGTGTGTGTGTGTGTGTGTGTGTGTGTGTGTGTGTATCAGGATCTGGTGATCGGGTCCACAGAGCTCATCTAGGTGTTCTGGTCTCTGATGAACATAATCTCTGGTGCTGATCCACCATCTAGTCTGGATACAAACTGTGAAACAGATTAAGAAAGAAACAGGACTAATATTAGCGTAGATGCCATTCTTCTTTCTATGATGTCACAAGTACATTGTGTTTGATGAAGTTTTCTTTGGCTTTATTTTATAATTTCTATACATTTATGAGTTAACTACATGTTACTTTTGTGCCCTTCTTAAACATATTGGTGTCTGCTGTTGGAATGTTACAGTGCATGAAGGCAGTGGGGTCTGCAAAACATACATCAACTGGTAAATGCAATAAGGTTATAAGCCACCAGGTTCTATATACAAACACACCATAAGTAAAGGGGCCTCATGTCAAACACATCATAAGTAAGGGGGTCTCATGTCAAACTCAGACCCTATAGAATTGACTGGCAAGGGACTAAAACAAAAACCCTAAGATTGAATACAGATGTTCTTACCTAAAAACTGATGGTATGTGGGGTGGGACGCTAGCAGGGGTTTAAAAAGAGGAGACAGAGACCAAGAGGGGAGAGGCAGACTGCTGCTATCTCAGACTTGAATAAAGTTTTTTCCTGACACCTAAAATCCTGCTGTACGAGTCTCTTTGCTTGAGAAGTGAATTCGGCTCCAAATCAACAAGAAGATTCCACAACATAATTTGGCGCCCAACGTGGGGCAGGACAGAGGTTTTGAGGAGAAGAAGAGACGAAAAGACGATTGCCAAGGAGGGTCAGGAGGCTGACTACACAAACACGGCTGGCCAGAAAAAAAGAATAAAAGGTAAGCAGTTTTTGCTTATATACCTCTTTGTGTAGTCTGCTGATTGACCAACCTATGGTAATTATAAAGAACCTCTCCTGCATGAAACCCAAAATACACAAAAATGTATATATAAATGGATTTTAGGTGTCAGGAAAAGGAGCAGTCATTTTGTTTTGTTTATTGGTTTAGTTATGTTTTGTTTAGTTTGTTATTTTAGTTGGTTTTAAGGTTATTTTCAGTTTAGATATTTTATTTTTGTGTGAATGCATTGCAATGGTCACTATTAGCTGATGGGTGGGGGCTGAGAAAAAGGCAGTTCACTTACAGTTAATAGTTTGTGTATGAGTGATTAGAGCTCTGGGATTTCTATGGATACCGCGATGTTTGGTGAAAAAGGAGGAAACATCGGGCTGCACGGGTAGAAGTCCCTAAAATCCTGCAGTGTGCTGCTTTTTTACTAAGAGGGTAGTGGAAGAGCAAGCAGAACTGACAGGTCACTCATGAGGAGTGTTTATGTTTTTGTTAGTTTGCGCGTCTGCAGATGAGAAGACCTGAAAGGGTCTCTTAAGAAAGGTCCTAATTGATGTTAAATTCATCTTGTTGGGCAGAAACATTCCTATGTTAAAGGGAGGTGTTGGTCAGTAATTCTAGAACTCATAATGAGAGATATAAAAACACAAAACAGTAGAAATGCAGCAATTCAACATAAAAGGAAATAGCTGACTCCTCAGAAAGGTAACGAAAGAAGAAACAAAACTGATAATAAAGTGACCATGACAATATTTGAAAAGTAGTGTATAGGGTAGTTTTAGTGTCGGATATATCGATGCTGAAGATTAACAATAGGTGAAATTCCTGCAGCGTCTGTCTTTATTTTTGTGGCTGGCCTTGTCTTATATGTTGGATGTTATGCCTGTTAAAAGTTGAGTGAGAATTGTTGAAGGTGTGCTGTGGAAAAATTTCTCCAGGAAGGGTCAGGAGAGATTGAAGTTGTGTGTATGCGAGTGAGAGCTGGTGAGACTGGGGATGGTGTGCAAATGAGAGTAAGTATAACTTCTGTCAGTGAGACCAATTGCATAAAAAAAAAAAAAGTAAAAATAGTAATAATGTAATAATAAAATAAAACAATAGAAACAGAGAAGATGTAAAAAGAAAGAAAAGAGAAATAAGAACAAGATTTGGTTAAAGGGAAATTGAGTGGTTGGATCACTTGAGAGAAGTTATATGATGTGTTGTGGGATAATATGTGGAATAGAATTTAAAGTTTTATGTTATGTGATGAAATAAAAATAACATTTTGTACTTGTTTCACCAAAAGAGTTCTTGGTGCAAGCAAATTACAAAATACAAATTGCTAAATTAAAAACCAAGTAAATAAAATAAAGGAAATATTATACTGTAAGGGTGTGGTGTGGAAAAAGAAAATGGAGTGAAGGGGGTCACAGGGTAGAAAGGAAGACTAGGAAAGAAAAAGAAGGTAGAGAAAGAAGGAAAGAGTAGAGTGCGGGAATGAAATGATTGTGTACCTATGTGTATATGTATATATATGGATATATATATGTATATGTATATATAGTAATTAGGATTCAAACGGTATTTGGATTATGGAAATTTGAAACATACTGCTGAAGTTGGATATCTATTACTATGTTGCTTGATTCCGTATGTTCTTATTTGAAATTAGGTGGCTGCACCAATTAAGAGGAGCTAATAGAGAGTGAAACCTATCTAACTGTTGGCAGGACTACCTATGCAAAAGCTGACGAAAAGGCAAGAGCTGAACACAAGGGGGCAAGTGAAAACTTGATACTTGATGAATTGTGTTTTAAAGAAAAAGATTGAGAAAAAGAAGAAATAGTAATAAATTAGATTTAATTTGAGTAAATCAAGAAATCAACTTGAAATAAGAGCATAAGTAGTTACAGAGGGATAAAGAAAGACGGGAGTGGTAAAGAACAAAGAAAGGAAAAAGAAAGTAGTAGGGGATGGAGAAGGAAAGTGTAGGGAAAGTAAGGGGGTTGACTTGTGATACGGAGCGTGTGTGCGAGGGGGATAGAGAAAAATGGGGAGTTGAAAACTAACTTGGTGGTAGACTTTACATGTGGACTATGAAATAATTGAGATTAGTTAGAGTAAAAATAAATTGAAGTAATAGATAAATAAAAGGACAGTACAAGAAGTTTAGTATTAAAATAGAGTGGTGATTGAAGAGTTATCAATTTAATTGATAAATTGAATAGATAATACTAGATAAATGATCACTAAATTGAGATTTGAGTATATTGACATAGTACTTCAATTTCACTTTCTTCGATTTCAATTGGTGATTAATTTTGAGTTTTATTTTTTGAGTTGAATTTTTGATTTGAATTTTAGATTTGAATTGTTGAAAAAGGCAGCATATGAGAAGGGACTCTGTAGAAGTGATTGGTCGCCAGCAACCTTTATGCAAAGATATAATACGTCACATATCAAAAAAATGGGAGAAGCGTAACAAAGTATCTAAACACAAAGTGGCCTGCAGAAGGAAATTATTGTAATGTGATGGTGTGTAGGAGATGGAAGGATTGATTAAAAATCACAAATCAAATGACAAGTCTAAGAAAAGAGAAGAAAAGAAAGAAAGAGAATTAGAATTCTGAATTTGTTCAAAGATTATGGAATAAAGTTAATTAAACAGGAAAGACAGGAAAAACACGAAAGAGATGAAGAAAACCTTCCACCTTATGACCCATTGTGGAGTAACCAAAAACAAATGGCTCTTCAGAAAAGTCCAGTTTAAAGGCACGCGAGATAAATCATCGACAAGATAGAGAAGGAGGAAGCACAGACAAACGTGCCTCGAGACTGGGAAACAACCTGAATGGAAAGAGGAGTGAGGAAACTCCAACATGTTCATACAGGGAAAGAAAAGACAGTATGTGAGGAACTAGAGAAAAATCCAGAAGGAGATCCAATCTTGATGACCTTCTTCAGAAATGCCATAGAAGAAGACATGCCTACAGTGGTTAAAGAAAAGCTGGAAGATGTAGTGGGACTCAATTCCAAACCACATTATGATTATGTGGCACATGCAGTGACCAATACAGGAAAGATGAAATGAAGCAGAAGACCCAAGAACGAGAGCTCCTAAAGAAACCTGAAACCACCTTCAACCAGAGGAGTTAATGCAAGCAGGCTAAGAAAAAGATTCAAGCTCCTGTTAGAGAACAAACCTTGAAGCTAATACGATGGCGCTTTCAGTGACTGTGACAGCTCCAGCTATTCAGCAAGCTATGATAACACCATCAGGGCAACCGAACAACCGCTCAAGCAAGTAATGGACATTGATGGAGGACTCCTTCACACAGCAGCCGCTCCTATTGTAATATATCTAAAACTGAAACAACAAAAGAAAAGAGAGATGGATGTGATGCTGATCAAGAACCAATGCTGCAAAAGTCCAAATTGAAGGAAAGACTACTTCCTGTCCTTCTTCTGACACTCGGCGCAGCCTTCTCCTGTCTAAGAACAGAGTATGCAGCTCACCTCCCCAAGTCTGGAAAATATGCCAAGACAGTAGGATTTTCGGAATATCACAGCTAATACCATTGACAGGTACCCGTGTCAGTAAAAGTAAAGAACAATGAAATCAAAATTCCTCTTCTGATATCAGAACATACACCAGTGAATCTTTCTTGGACACGATGCCATCTGTAAAATGAACTTGAAAATTTGGTGTTCTCCAGATGGAATCTACATTGAGAGTGAAGGAACCAAACAGCTAACAGTGAGACAGCTTCCAAGCAATCCTGGGCAAGAAGTAAACATCTACTGGCTAGGAGACACAAAAGAGGGAAGTAAGGAAAGTCATTGACAAGTGGGGAAAATATGTAACAGTCCAAAGTTACAAGAACCAAGACATCCAAACACCGAATTCCATTGTACAATGGCTTATGATCCCACTCAGGATGCAAGTTTCCTGAAGAGCTATGGTTTAGTGGTAAAAAACACAAAATAAGAAAATAGCTACAGTCAACAAGCATTGTAGTAGGACTAGATGGAGCAGCTCTAAAAGTCCTAGAAAATGAGTTTATAGGAAAGTGGTTTCAAATGCCAGAAAAGGTGCTCTCACATAGCTTTACTACAGCAAGGGAAAGTGTTCTCAAGATGTAGGAAACATGATGAAAGAAGCTGAAAATGTGAATGGAAAAGCACTGAAAATCCATTCATTGTTGAATCATCAGACAAAACATACTTAAAAATCATAACATGTGACACATCTTTTGACTGCAGTTCCCAAGCTAATAGTAGTAACTAAACAAGAACAGACTGAAGTAGTGCCTGGAAGATGAATGAACTATTGAGAGAAATGGAAGAGAAAGTGCCAAATGAGTTATGGGCTAAACATGACACTGATGTAGGGTTAGTTAAATCAGCAAATCCTATAAAAGTAACAGTGAAGCCAAATGTCACACTGCCCAGGCGGATGCAATATCCTTTGAAAAAGAGGCAGTAGATGGAATAAGACCAACGATTGAGGGATTAGTGAAGGCAGGAGTCTTGATTCAACATCAACCCATTGCAATACGCCTATTATGCCAATCCCTAAGGCAAATAAAACCAAGTGGAGGTTGGTATATGATTTGAGAGCAGTAAATGAGGTAGCTGAGGATTGGTCAGCGGAAGTTCCAAATCCACACACCTTGCTGACAAATGTTCCTCCTGCAGCCAAGTACTTTACAGTGATTGATTTGTGTTCTCGCTTATTTCAGTGTCCCAATAGCACCTGGAAAGTCAGCACTTGTTTAGTTTCACTTATGAAGGGAGACAGTACACATACACTCGACTACCACAAGGGTACAAAACATTCACCACATGTATTCAATCAAGTATTGAGAGAGATCTAGAAAGACGGGAGTTAAAGAGTACATTGATTCAAGTATGTTGATGACCTGTTGATCTGTTCTAATAGTTTGGAACAATGTCATCAAGATTCTATTAAGGTGCTCAAAAATTGGCAAAAAGGAGGCCACAAAGCCTCTAAAGAAAAGATGCAGTATTGTCAATCACAAGTTGAGTACTTGGGTCAGCATTATTGCATATGGGACTCAAAAGCAATCTCGCCAAGTCAGTTAGAAGGAATAAGTAAAGCTCCAAAACCTCAAACAGTAGGCCAAATGCTGACCTTTAGAATGACTCGATTCAGTGCAGAATGGATAGAAGATTATGCTATCAAAACTGCCCCTGTTAAGAAACATTGACTAAAAGAAATAGGACAACAGAACTTAAAAGAGCATCTGATATGGAACACTGGATGCTTCCAATAGCCTCTGAATCCATCGGGTGAGAATTATAAACAGCACCAGTACTTACTCACCCTACTTATGACAAATGTGTTCTTATATCTTTATGTAGCCAACCTGAAAGATGGATATGCATCTGCAGTGTTAATGCAGGACATCTGTAGTGGTCGGAAAACAACCAATAGTATATTATAGTACAGTAATTAGACAATGTAGCACAGGGCTATCGCACTATACCATCAGCAAGGGTTAGCTGCAGTGTATGATATGGTGTATGAAAAAAGCACTGGGATCAATAACAATGGGATATCCAGTTGTTGTTTACACACACTGGCAACAATAGTGGAAATCCAATTGAAAGAGGAAAATTTATTTTGACCTGCAAGCAAGATGTTTGCAGTATTCTGCACTGCTAACATACCCGACATAACTCCTTAAGCGCTGCTTCGACAAACAATCTGGCCAGATTACATCTCCTCTTAGATGATGAGGAGAACTAAGGAATGTGTAGCTGAATCCATTAGCATTCGCACGCTTTGGAGATTCAGATTCTAGAATCTAATCTTATCTGGAACTAGTTTGATGTGGATTACTTTGTTGATGGATCAGTGTTACAGGGACCATCTAGGGGTAATCATGGTGCAGGTTGGTGCCATAGTCAGAAGAGAATGGAAAAAATCTTGTGCTCATTGGATCTGCAACATTGTGACTAACCAAGTGCCTAGCACAGCTTGCTGAACTTGGAAGCCCTTAACAGCAGCGTGTTTATTGGCAAAAATACAGTGGCTAATATCTTCACTGATTCGGCTGCTTATGCTCAAGTGGAGTATGTCATTTATTTGGAGCAGGTGGAAGCTGTGCTTTAAGAAGAGTGGGATGGAACAATTAATACAGCATGGAGAAGAGGCATTGTTGAACTAATCTCAGCCATGATGCATCCAAAGAAACTGGGCTCATTAGTAAAATGTCGTGAGCATACAAAAAGGCAACAGACTTTGTAATGGCTGGTGTAATAATGTGAGCTGGACTTGTACGCTGGGTGAGCGTCAGGGGTTAGTCAAGTTGCAGTGATGGCTCCCTACAGTACTAATGTACAGCCAGATCTCCCTGATCACAGACCTGGTTCTGTGTATTCAGGAGCAGCTGGCCACACAAGCTGAACAAAACCATATGGCAACACAGAGGGGCAACAAGAGATACAAACGGAATTTGGAGATCCTATGAGGGGCTGTTAGCTACCTAACTGCTTTACTTAATATAATGATTCCTGATGCACATGGATTTGATCATTGCACGCAGGAGTGTGCTATAAGAGCAATCAAAAGGCAAGTGGTAATTGGTCTTCCTATTTAACAGCCATGGTTGATGAGCTTTAGCTGGAATGTGAGATCTGTGCAACAAAATGTAAGAAAAGGAACTACAACACACCTTTTGTTATACATACCAACACCTGAAGGCCCATTTAAACAATCTAGTACTGGATTATGGATAAGGATTAAGTCAGTCAGAGGAAAAGGTATATGCTAGTAATAATTGATCGGGTTTAGCTGCTGGGTATGAAGCAAAGCACTCTCTCTCCAGATCAAAGCGCCTCAGACAGTGATTAAATTTTGGACTAGAGAAGTGATTCCGAGGTTTGGAATTCAAGCATAAATCAGTTCTATATAATGGTTCGTGAAGGCTTATGCATCATCCTGTCAGTGAAAATGGTGCGTTACAACAACTCAGAATAAAACAGGACTGTTAGGTGTGTTTACTATCCCTTCAATCACAAGGAATGGTAGAAAGGATTAATGGAACCATCAAAGTAAAAGTCAACAAAATATGTGCAGACACATATTGGGTAGATGTATTGCTCACTCTGCACTCAATGAGTTATAGAATGCAAATAAACAGGATCACCAATTTGACTCTCATGAAATGTTGACTGGCAGACCAACGCCCGTGTACTCCTTCTCTAAGAGGCCCTTATGAAGCGTCCTTCAAGTTAGAACAGAATGCAATTAGAATTACGATCATACACGAGATAAATTAATCATGTATACATGCCACTCCATTTCTTACAGGTGGAGCAGAGCAAAGTACTCCAGGATTTGAAGAAGAGATACCTCCCTTCCAGGACCAGGTGACCACGTGTAGAATTTCAGAGTGGGAAACCGACGGAGGTGGTACGAACCACACCCAGAGAAGGACCATATAAAGTAACATGAGCTGGATTTGAGTCATTGATTTTACATGTAACAGTAAACAAAAATGTTGTTCTGGCCAATTATATTTACTATAATCAGCATGCGACCAATCAATCACAATTATGATGCTCTGAAGAGCTTCTAGGAGAACAACTTGATCCCACAAGCAAAAATGGGCTTTATCAAAACAGATTGGCATTAGATTGGCTATTAGCAGAGTCAAAGGTGGAGTATGTGGATGCTTTGTGATGAGGTTGTACTTTTATTCTTAATACCACAGCTTTCAGAAATGGATCTCTCTCAAATTCCGGGCAATAGAGAGACTGAGGGAACTTAGACTTGAACTTAGAAAGAAAACTCCTTTGGGAAGAGGATCTAGTTTTTGGAAACCTCGCTGGCTCTGAAATTCCTGGGGAACACTTATTGCCATCATAATTAGCTGTGTTCTTTTCTATTATTATGCTGTGATCTTTTCCTATATTCTCAGGTCTAAGGGGATTGCCATGCATGCAGTCGCCAGACAGATGGTCAAATATAACTGTGGGAGAAAAAGCACCAAAGCCTTCTCATGTCACTAAAACAGCATTACTCCTGATGTAGAATTAGAAGAACTAGAGATGAATATGGTGCAATGAAGTTTTGCCTTTGATTTAAAGAATTATTTTTGATTGTTTTTGGTTATTTGGAGAGAGAGGGAGAGAGCGTAATACATTGTACCGTGGGAAAGAAGAACTCTACACTAGCATTGTCACGTGGAATCAAGAGAAGGGATTCATTGAAGCTGTTAAATAACAGTTTCTATTGGAAGACAAATAAGAGAAAAAGCCACTGATGGCGTGGTGGAGCTCGCTGTGGCAGGCAGCGAGAGTAGGATGGAAGGCGTGGTGCAAGGACACGGTGGGCAGCCAATCTGGGCTGAATCCTCCTAAGAGGAACAATCTGGAAACTCAACAAAACAGAGAGAAACATTCGGACAGGAACAACCAGACAACGTGGAGAGGATCTGACAACGAAGAGTGGCGCAGCTGGTCTTGGGGCCAGGCCCAACAATGAGCCACAGCTGGGGCTGATCAGGTAGTAACAGCTGTTCGTGACACACCTAAAACCCTCAGCACATAAACAGACACACAAGATGGAGACAATGAATCCATGAACTGTGATAAGTATATGAAGAATTAACAAGGACTTCTGGGTAGTGTAGGCAGGTAGTTAGAGAGTGTTTCTAGGTTTGTTATGTTTATGGAGTTGGCATATACCCCCTCTATATTGCTGGTATCAATATAACTCATGAATCAAATATAAGAGCAACTCATAGAACTACACATCTTCCAGATACACCTTAAAAACTCCTGGTACCCCTGGAACACCTGGAACGGCTGGACCTTCAGACGTGCTTGACAATCAACAAACACTCGCAAATCACAGACTAAGCTAATTGAACTCTATTCACGTACTCTCACAAAAAGACAATCTTAAACTGACTGTTGAATGACTTATTGGAATATGTGTGGAATCTGTGTATCAACAAGGTGTTCTGAATAGCCTGTGAAGGAGTATATACAGCATGTTTATATATAATTGAGTGTGTACAGTCCCCAACGACAGCAAAGAAGAATAGAGGGGAGTAGTCTTTGACTCTACTCAAAGAAAAAGAGGGAGTTTTATTGTATGACTTCTCATAAGAGCACTCTTGTAGATATAGGTGGTCCTTTATAAAAACAGTGGTCTATCTAGGCTGGATATCCCTTACAATGACTCTCTTTATGTGACAATACTCTTTGAACAGTGCAAGGTATGAGATTTAATAAAGTCTCAGAGAGGGGATTTGATAAAGTTTTTCTTTCTTATTTATTTATAATTTCTATACATTTATGAAAGTTAACTACATATGTTACTTTTGTGCCCTCTCTAAACATAATGGTGTCTGCTGGTTGAATGTTATGCATGTAAGGCAGTGGGGGCTTAGGTTGGGCGCAAGGGCGGCAGGTGGGTCTGCAAAATATACATCAACTTGTGTAAATGCACAAGGCTAGTAAGCCACCAGGTTCCCATACAAACCACACCATAAGCAAGGGGGCCTCTAAGTGTCAAATCACACACTGATAAGTAAGGGGGTCTCATGTCAAACACACGCACTCCAGACTCCTATAGAATTGACAAGGGACTAAAACAAAAACCCTAAGATTGAATACTACAGATGTTCTTACCTAAAACTTGATGGTGCAGTGGTGGGACGCTAGCAGGGTTTAAAAAGAGGGAGACAGAGACCAAGAGGGGAGAGGCGGATCGCTGCTATCTCAGACTTGGAATAAAGTTTTTTCCTGACACCTAAAAATCCCCATGCTGTACAGCTCTCTTTGCTTGAGAAGTGAATTCGGCCCAGGGAATCAAGAAGATTCCACAACATGTTTTAGGAGTAGTGTCTCTGGTTCCAGCGGTTCTAAGTGTAATGCAGCCTAAAAATCCTTTAGGTATCAGATTTGGAATAATAACAAAGTGTGTGGTGTGTTATGTGTAGGCTAGGTTAAAAGATGTGTCTTTTAATCTAGATTTAAACTGGCAGAGTGTGCTCCGTTTCCTTAACCGAGTTAGGAGATTATGTTCCAGAGTTTAGTTGTAGATAGGAAAAAGGATCTTGGCGCCCCGCAGCCGATTTTGGATATTCTCAGGTATTATCAAAATGGCCATAGTTTTGAGAACGCAGCGAATCAGGCAGTGACTATAATGTGATAAGAGCTCTGCTCGGCATTGAGGAGCTAAATCCATTCAGGGCTTTATAGGTAAATTCAATAAGATTTTTTAAAATCTATCCGATGTTTGATAGGGAGCCTGTGTAGTGTTGACATGAACCGGCTAATATGGACCATACTTCTCTAGTTCTAGGTAACGAATTTAGCTGCTGCTTTGGACCAGCTGAAGTTTATCAAGTGTGCAGAACAACTACCCAATAAAACATTACAATAATCTAACCTTTGACATTACAAACGCATGAATTAACATTTCTGGCATTAGAGGTTGGAAAAAGCATAGGTCAGAATTTGGATGTGCATTTTTAATATGGAAAAATACAGTCTTACAGATGCTGGAAACATAGTTGTCGTGGCGAAAGATTGTTAAGCCAAACGGCACATTTGTGGTTCCTTTAACTGATAAATAGAACAAATTAACAGAGCAGCCAATCAATAGTTAGACAGTGTTCTAGATTATTATATGTGGTGCTTTTAGGTCCACTCCGCTTTTTTTCATTTCAGAATTTAGCATTAAGAAGTTACTCATCATCCAGTTTTTATATCACTATGCATTCTGTTAGATTCTCAGTTTGGTGTGTATCACACAATGCTGTGGTGCTGAAATATAGAGCTGAGTACTTCACTGTGCATTAGCAGTGAAAGCTAACACTATAGTCTCCTGATAATATATTTCCCAGAGAGGTAACATGTGTATATAGTTGAAAAGTAACGGTCCTAGCAGATTGAGCCCTGAGGAACTCCAGCATATTCTCACTTAGTGAGTCGATATACCCTCCTCATTTACTGCTACAAACTGATAGCGGTCGTGATAGATATGATTGCAAACCATGCATAAGGCGCATTTCTCTTAATGCCAACATAGTTTTCTAGTCTATCCAAGAGAATGTTAGTACTGATGTAATCGTAATGCTGCATGCCAAGATCTAATAGCACTTAATAACCAGATAAAACCACGATCCGGATGATAGAAGTATAGTCATTAGTAACTCTAATGAGAGCAAATCTCAGTACTATGGTAACGGTCTCCAAACCTGATTGAAATCCTCGCAGATATCTACATTTTTCTAAAGAAATCAACAGTTGTGAGGATACTACCTTTTCTAGTATCTTGACAGCAAAGCGGAGACTAGAGATTGTGTCTGCTGTAATTTCCTAAGTTTTGGGGAAACATATCCTAATGACAATGATGAATTAATAATGTTCAAAATATAGACTCCATGACTTCCTGGAAGCAAATTCTTTTAATAGTTTAGGATGGAATAGGGTCTAACATACATGTTACTGGTTTAGATGATTTAATGTTTGTATAAGCCTTCTTTCTCCTATAATAGAGAAAGAGTGTAATTTTTCCTCAGGGATCTTATAGTCTCACTAACTGATGCAACTGTAGCTGACGGATTTGCCAAGTGAGTTACAATTAAAAAGATGAAAGAGAAAACAGTTTGTCTCCCTTCCTGACCTTAAAATTTTGAAGCTGGCCAAGCTGGAACCCTGAAGACTATATGCCATATTTCTCTAGATAGAAGAGCGGCACTACCCCAGGAGGGATGAAGACCATCTCTTTACAACAGGTCCATCCAGAAACTCAGCCAATTGTCTATAGCAGCCTAGTGTTGTTCTGGCGCGGCAATCTACTGACATCCAGCCATTGAGACCCAGCAGTCTGCTGTGGTAATCCCCATCACCCCGGCAGGCAGGAGGGACCAGAGCATCATTACATTGTCTCACATTGCATGTGCAAATTCGACATCAAAAATGTTCTTTACTTTTTTTCATTTCTTATGTAAAATGATTTTTTCACTTTTATGTTTATGTTTTTATTTTATTTTCAAAAATATTCTTTACTTGTAATTGTAATTATTATTATTATTTTATATTCTTTACCTTTTTGGGATTTTTTTCATTTATGTTTAATTTTCACTAAAAAGCCATAGATTTGTGACTGATTATTGCAAAAACCTTTTTTTTTTTTTTTTTTAAATAGTATTTTTATTAGAATTTTAATTTTACAACAAAACAAAACAAATAAACAAAACAAAAAGACAAGAAACCTCCCCTCCTCTTAAAAAAAAAAAAAAAAAAAAAAATTACACAATAATTAGGCATTGGGACAGATGTATTATATACACATTCCAACACAAAACACTTTACTAAGTTAGCTTCAACAGCATGCTGCAATTCAATATCACTGGTCATTTTTACCATAAATTGATGCAAGATGATCCAAAAATGGCTGCCATATGTTATAAAATTTATCTATGTTGCCTGGGTAATTCCAAACCGAACTCTCTCCCATGTGCAGTATTCCTGTAAGAGAGCTTAACCAAGTCTTGAACTGAGGGACATCCTGTAATTGACTCTGAAAAGTCAGAGAATTATACTCTTAGCAATAATCATTCCATACAATAATGTGTGTTTTGTACATAGAGCTCAGCCATGGTCCATTAAAGAAAGTAGAATCTCCTAATAGTGCACCCTGGTCAGGCCAACTCCACAAAACCATACATTCCAGAAAAACCATTTGAAAATGTCACACCAGAAATTATAGAGCTTCAGGACAAGTCCAGAAAAGATATAAAGAGATTTTCTGCAGACCTACACCGATGGCATGGTAAAGAAATAGTGGGGAAATTCTGCAGCTTAGGACTTTGAATAATGTAATTGTGCATCACTTTAATTGAATTAACTGATGCCCAGAGTTAATGGGAACAAGAGCTTATCCTGCCAAGGTTCTCTCCCAGATTTATAGTCCTATTTCACACTCCAATCTCCTCCTCCCAAAGCATTTGCAGAGGAGCAACTACTTTCATTAGGAAAAGGCATTCACAAAGTCAGAAACTAAATAAGTTTGGGAATCAGAAGAGACTAATGATCAGCCTTATAAATTCCTTCTTTCCTCTGGAGAGTTTCAAAATTAGGCACTGCATGGCGTATAGTTCCCAATTCAAAGTGTACTGAAAGAAGTGTTTTTAGGGAGAGAAAATTTGATCGCTAATTGGGTAAGATGCAAATGTTTATTTATATACAGGTCTCCAAAGTAACACGCTATCCTGCCTCCATATTACCGAATGTTGAATCCAATAATGAGGAGAAATGGCTATTACATACACTGGAGAAAGACTGCAGTATCAGGCAATTTACACTCTTTCTTATTTGGTGCCATATTTTCAGGCAGTTCGAGACACAGGACATCCACCTTTACAGGTGGAAGAGTCCAGGGCTGAGAAAAGAAGTACTGGAGGGAACTGTTCTCAACACTCACTTTTCAATTGCAATCCAGGGGTCACCGAGATCTCCACACTATAATCCTCCCAGTTAGGCAAACAAGAGCCCCATTTGCTGCCCAGTAATAGTGTGTAAAAGGAAGGTAGCCCCAGCCCACCCATCCTAGGCTTGTAAATGTTTTTGATATTCTGTGAGCGTGGAAACTCCAAATAAAGGGTAAAATTACTGAATCTAGATTTGAAAAAGGTTTTGTCAAAACAATAGGTAAATCTTGAAATAGATACAAGAATCTTAGGCAGAGACAATATTTTAACAGTATTTTATAATGACCTACTATAGAGATAAAGATCCATTTACTAATGTCCGATTTTGTTTTCAATTTCTGTAAGAAATTCAATTTAAAGATTAATTTAGATTTTTGGGCAGAGTAACACCAAGATATTTAAGCTTATCTGTAATTTGAAAGGGAGATTTTCTTAAAATTTGTATCAAGATTAGTACTTAAAGACATAACCACTCTTGCTGAATTAATTGTGTATCCTGGAGACTGTACCAAAAGATTTTATAATAGTCCAATAACATGGGGACTGACTGTTCAGGACTGTGACTAAAAAGAGGCACATCATCAGCATAACACGATGTAGTGGTCCACATTCCCAGTCTTATTATAGGTTTGATAGATGGATGATTTCAATACTAATCGCAAGGGGTTCAATTGCTACTGCAAAGAGTAAAGGGCTGAGGGGACAATACCTCTGTCGTTGGTACAATGCATGTAGTAAATGGTTTGATTTTTCCTGACGCAGAGAATGTAAAGAGGATGGATGTACATATAATGTTTAATCTATGACAAACGACTCTCAAAACCCAAATCCTCTAAAACGTTTAGCATGGGCTACCTGAACAGATTGCAGGCTCTCATCTACACACAGAGCAGCCACTTTAGGAACCTTTTGGACATTTATACACAGGTGCATTAATCTTCTAACGTGAAAATGAAAATTCATTGGGACAAAACTCCGTTTGATCTGCATGTATCGGATGAAATATGTTTATTTACATTCTATTAGCTAATATTTTGGTAAAGATTTTGATATCAGAATTAAGTAATGCAATAGGTCGATAAGATGAAGGCTCAGTCTCCATCCCTTCACCTCTTTCAGTATTAATGAGATATTAGCATTATATATCACACAGGAAATTTTTGAGTCTCTAGGAATGTGTGAACATCCTCACAGAAGTGTGGCTAGTCAGAATATTTTTGATATAGTCCACACTGAACTATCAGGGTCCTGCTGCTTATGGTTAGGGAAGTTGACTTTATAGCATCAACAATCTCTTAGACGAATATCAGAATTCAGGCTCAGAGGCAGCTGACTTTAGTTTAGAAGATCTACAGAGCCTCAGCCAATCAGAAACATTTCCTGCCTTTGATGCATCACAAGTCTTCATAATATTGTTTAAACAACTGTTTATATTTTTGGATCAACAATTACATCACTCTGATTTTGATTTAATTTTGTGTATAGATTTATTACTTGTAAACCTCTCAGCTGTCGTGAGACAGCAATTTATGAGGCTTATCTCCTGAAGCTCAAAGTATTTTTGTCCTCTACCTTAATAGCTGATCCCATACCTGCTCAGATAAAATAGTATTATATTCATATTTCAATTTTAGAATGGCTTGTAGTGTAGAAGGGTTGAAGAGTTTTGGTAAGAGGGCTCTCAATTAGATAGTTCTTCTTATTTAGATGACTTACGTTTGTTTTATAATATTCTCATTATTGAGGACTAAAGAAATAATATGGGTCTCTAATCACCACCTTAAGGGTTTCCAAAGGATGGAATCAGTGACCCCAGCATTATCATTAATTCTGTAAAATTCTGATATCTTGTTAGATATAAAACTGGTAAATGTCGCATCAGAGAGAAAGAGACGAAAACGCCAGCAATATGGTTTTAGTCTCATACAAAACTGCAATAACTGAAGTTGGTGCGTGATCAGAGATTTTAAAATGTTGTGATAATCTGAGGTGACCACATTTGATATAAGTTTATAGGAGTTCATGAAAATAATCTCCATTTTCCTGGAAAGTCTGTGTCTGTGGAAATGTTATAGCCTCTTACCTGAGGGATGTAGCAGCTCCATATATCGATCACCAGGTTCATGTGGAGAGATTGGGTCATCTAAAACCATGGAGGCAGAAGGCAACTGGTTTACCTATTGACCTGTCCAAAAATGTTGCCTGCTAACACACCAAAATCCCCACCTATAATTGTTGCTTAATCAGTAAAATCAGACAATAGGTTAAATATTTTGGTGGAAGAAAGATGGATCGCCAAAATTGGGCCCATAGACATTTAGAAGTGTGGACATGAATGAACAACATAAATCTGTTAATAAAAGACACCATTTAAAGGCCAATAAGGGTAGAAATATGTTCAGATCAGAACTAGCTTTATGAATTAAAATTAGTGAACTCTCTCTAGGCTTTACTTGGAAACACGACTGAAAATATGGCCTGCCCAGCTGTATTTATGGTCTTCCTTTAGCCTAATATGTGTTTCTGTAAATATATAACATCTGCAGACAAGGGGATTTCAGAGCGTGGAAACACCTAGGCACGCGAACTACATGGGATCCATACCTCGCATCGCTCCAGCTGGTGTAAAGGGACGTTGTTCGTTCTTAGAAGGCAAACTAGAAGTCATACCACAAATAAAATTGAACAGTGTACATGCCTGCCGCCCTTTAAAACATTTAAAGTAAAAAGAATTAAGAGAAAAATAATAACCAAAGAACATTACCCTCAACTCTCCATCCCACTTTCCCAAACAAAGTGAGAATACACATCCCAAAAAATCACTATGGGTTGCCGACCATAGAACAGTGGAACTCTCGGTCGTATAGCTCCCACTCCATGCCAGGTAAAGAACCCAAGAACAAAACAAGCTGTCATCTAAATGTTCCAGTCTAAATAGCGCCGCGCAGAAAAGCCATCACTACATACCTGCACGCGATATCAACACATGTCTTTAGCGGCGGAGACAGCGCCTCCAATAAAGGTCACCGCTTCCTCGAGAGGAAACACTCTCATCAGTGGTACCGCAACGCTGCGAGTCTTGCAGGGTAATGACCCGCCTCACCCCGCATCTCGGAGTTGTTTCGGGACATCCTGAAATGCCTGGCGCTGTTTCATTATTTCGCGGAAGATCCGGAAAATGTGTATCGCACCTTTCCTATAACACAGAGGGAACTGTTGACGCAGCCAGTCATATTTTTCCTTCATTTTAAGCAGATGAACTGGCATTATCACACGCCATGCCGCGCTTTTTCCATATGAGTAGGCAGACTGTTCCCAGCCGATGAGCCCGGGATTCACCTCAAGTGGTTTAGAAAGTTACGAGCGCCCAGCGATCGTGAACAACTCAACAGAAATTCGTACGCCCGCTTATCTTCTCAGGTAAGCCGACGATTTAACAGCGTGATCACTGAGCAGCTTCCAACCACCACTTCGCGAAGCGATGTATTTGACCGTATTTTGAGCCACTTCGCTCGACGCAGTGAAAGACGGCATCATAATCGGTTGCAGCATTTTCCACCTGATCTTCCATTCCGAGACACTAAGGTTGCTTTGGGGCAGATGCCAAAGATGCCTCCAAAAGATCAAACTGTCTGCTCAACTGCTTTGCTCAGTGTCTGCATTATCAACAGAATACTGGTAGACTCGTGCTCACTCCGCAAACTCACCCCGCAGATTGCCGCTGCCTGTTCGCTGACTGGCGCATGAGCAAGCGCCTGCTCAGAGCTTTATCCATCTTTTCCCTTGATTGTTTTCTTTGCCTAGATAGCCTGTAATCCTGCCCCAAGAAGTGTCCAAAATAATAGCGCTGGAAGAAACCTGAAAATTATGGAAATAAATCGACTAATTTACAAAGAAATGGAGGAGAGCTCGCATAAACTACGACACCCAAAAGGGGAAAGCCTACTAGCATCTAAAAATATTCTTTGCCTTTTTTCAATTATTAATTTAATTGTATGTTATCAGTCACTAAAAGCCACAAATCTCCTATTTAGTTAATTTTTGAATATTAAGTAATATGCTTTCCTTTTTTAAAATAGTATTACATATTATTTTTTTCATTTCTTATCAAAAACACTAAAAAGCTACAATTTAGGACTATTCTCTAAAATATTCTTTGTTTTTTTGTAATGCCTACTACTACTACTAATTATTTTCTGAAGAAAAAAGAATTAAATGAAATAAATAAAACATCATCACCTCTATCTTCATGAGTGGTCAGCCACCCCACGATGGAAACTCATTTCGCCGCTTTGTATCCGGGATTCTCATTTTCTCGTCATGAATTCAAAGATCAAGACCATAGCGAGGAGTAACATTGAAGACTCAATCAATGAGAGTCGCTTTATGGTCAGCTCCTTTCCTTCACCATGACAGACCAGCATGACCAGATTACTGCAGAGTTGCACCTGTCGATTCTGCTCCAGGCATCCTCCCTCACCTGTGAACAAGACCCCAAGACATTTAAACTCTCCACCTGGAGGCGGTGAGCCTCCCACCAACCTGAAGGCTGGGACAAGACACTTTGTCCGGGACTTGAGAACCATTGCTCAGACTTAGGGAGGTGCAAGTTGATTCTCATCCCAGGTGCTACACAAACGCCCCAGCGCACACTGTAGGTCTGGCAAAAGTAGAGACGCGGTCCTGTGGCTTACCAAAACAGACCCCTCCAGCCTCTGCCGCGCCTAGAAATCGTATCCATAAAATAATGAACATGGACCGAGGATACAGTAAAGGCAGCCTCTGTCGGAGTCCGCTAACATGCACTGGGAACAAGGCTCCTTAACAGCCCTTAACAATGGCCCCCACTGCATTCCCAGAGCACCCCAAAGGACACCACAAGGAACCTGGTCGAATGCTCTCTCCAAATCCACAAATCGCATGGACTGGTTGGGCAACTCCCAGGAACCTCCAGTATCCTGAAGAGGTTATGTGTTGGTCCAGTCTTCCACGCCCAGGACAAAACCCGCATTGTTCCTCTGAAGCTGGAGAGGTTCCACTACCTGATGGATTCTCTCTAGCACCCTCTTTCTTGCATAGACCTTCCTATGACAGCTGAGGAGTGCAGATTCCCAACAAAGCAGAGATCACCCTCGTCCCTTCTTAAAAAGAGGAACCACCACCCCCGGTCTGCCATTCCAGAGGCGTGGTCGTGGCCAAGACAGCCCCACAACATCCAGAGACCTGGAGGTAGTTTGGCGTAATCTGCCCACCTCTCGGAGCCTTGGGCACATAATGAGGAGTTCAACAACTCCAGTGGGACTCTCAGCTAGGTGATGGTTTAGAGTCCCCTCTGGGAGGATTGAGGAGATCCTCAAAGTACCTTCCACCGGCCTCGACAAATTCTCTAGTCAGTGGTTAGCAGGAAAGTTCCTACTCAGCACCAGATGCTGCTGGTAGTGGCACTGATTCTCTTTTTGAGGCGTCGACGGTCTGCCAGGAACCTCTTGAGGTCAGTCTGGAGGTCCTTGTTCATGCCTCCCAAACTCCAGACCTGAGTTTTTGCCTGCACAACCACTCCGGCAGTGGTCTGCTTGGCCCACCATACCTGTCAGCCGCCTCAGGAGTCCCACGAGCCAACCGGCCCGATAGGGACTCTTTCCAGCGCCAGATCGCATCCCTTTCTTCCAGTGGGTTCCAGCGGCCACAGTTCGGGATGGCTGCATCGACCAGAGGCAGAGAATATAGTCCACTGGACTCCAACGTCTCCGCCTCCTCTGATCCGGCCGCTCTGCCGGAGGCGAGGCTGAAGATCTCCCTGACAGGGGTCTCTGCCAAACATTCTTAACAAATCACCAACCAATTTTATTTGTCACATACACATGTTGATACACAGGCAATGGACATGCAGTGAAATGTTTTATACAAACTGCCCAGCATCAAAATAGAAAATAAAACTTAAAATGTATATATAAATATAAAAATTTAAAATATAAAAATATGTATAAAAAAAGAATTAAAAGTAGAATATATATAAAATAAATAAAAATAAGTATAGAATAGAAATATAAGATAAGATAAAGTGTAGTAAAGTGACTAGTAAATGTCCAGTAAAGTGATCTAGTGCAATTGTCTAAATGTAAGTGATAGTATCTGGGAAGAGGGTAAACATGGGAATCTCAGATTAGGTACTGTGTTCTGGCTCAGACTCAATGGCTCATGGAAGTAGCTCTCCTCATTCTTTCTGTGTTTGCCTTTCAGGGAACGTAAAGCGCTTTTCTCTGAACGCCAGCAGAGAAAAAGCAGTCCATTGTTGGGATGGCTGAGTGTCTTCACTTATCTTCCCAGCCCTGGTACAGCACTGCTTGTTGTAGATGCTGCAGCACAGTGAGTCAGTGGCGGGATGCAGGCGCCTCAGCTGACCGCGCACTCACCCTCTCTGAAGGGCCTGTCCTGGCATGCAGGCTGTTCCTGGTCCAGGAGGTGATGTTTCCCGTCAGGACACTCGATGAAGTAGGTGTAAAGTTCTTGAGCACCTGATGGGGACTGAAGTCCCTGCGCCTCAGATGGTGGCAGACGCTGCCGGCCTTCTTCACCAGGGTGTTGATGTGACAGGACTCAAGACAGGTCCTGATGTGGAAATAATCTGTAGCAATTAAACTGTCCACTTTCTCCATCAGTCCCGCTGATCTTGATGGGATGGTAAGAGCGCACTCCGCTTCATGCCAGTCCACTACACCTTTGTTTTGCTGACGTTCAGGAGCAGATTAGCCCCCTGACACCACTACCCAGGTTGCGCTGATCCTGAAGGTAGCACCAATGCATGGAGACTTCGCCCACCACGACAGTGTTAGTCAGCAAATTTAACGATGGTGGTGGAGCTTGTAGTGCCACACAGTCACGTACAGCGTAGCACAGTAGGGGCTCAGAACACAACTCCTGAGGGGCTCCAGTGCTGAGAGTGAGGGAGGATGAGGTGCCTCATCCGCATAGCTTGTGGTTCAAATGCCGTAGGTTGGTGAGATCTGTACCCAGGGATGGGCTGAGTCCCAGGACCTCCAACTTCTGAGGTGAGTGTGGAGTGAACTATGGTGTTGAACGCTGAACTGAGGTAGTCCACTAACAAGCACTTCACATAGTTCCCTTCCTAAAATCCAGGTGGCTTGTGGTTGGAGGAGGTGTGTGATGGCATCCTCCAGAGACTGGCTTTGGGGCGGTAGGCAACCGTAGTGGGTCCAGTGTGTCCGTAGTGATGCGGTGATGAAGCCCTGATTTAGCCCTTCAAGCACTTCATCACTACAGACGCCAGAGCTACAGGTATGTAAATTACATGCAAGATGGGTTGAGGCCTCTTCCGGCACAGGAACAAATTGATGACTGTCAAACATTAAGGATCAGGTAGACTGCTCAGTGGGAGAGATTAGTTATCCAGTGAACACCGTGCTAGCTGGCTGGGGTACAGGCTCTCAGAACTCACCTGTGATGCCGCCTGGTCCTGCTGCCTTCCTGGTGCTCCACCTGAATGCCCTCCACGTCGTAGCCCAAATGGCAGTTGCATTTCCTCACCGTGCCTCCTGGGCATGCTGTTGTTCATCATGCCGCTAGCGTGCAAGTAATGCAGTGATTAGCGTGATTAGCTGCAGCCTCAAACGAGCAGGGGTTATTTAGCCTGTCTGCCAGGTGAGAAGCATCCACAGCCTCCCACTTGGAGACACGCGAGGTCCTGTGATGCTTTCAGTCTCGGCCAAAGGTCTCCGGAGAGCATCAGCTGCTTCGCTCTCCCATCGCTTCACGATTGCACGACGCAGGGCTCATTCTGTGACATATCCCCGACAATCCCCGTTAGGTTACGGAGCGGGATCTGGAGAGTCACGGATAGTTTTGTTCTACCCACGGTTTCGTTGGGAAACGTCCCACACTTGCTCTTTCTACCGTATCATCCGCTGGCTTCCCCGATGAATCCCACGACCGCCCCGCGGAACACGCTGACGCCCCCGAGCTGCACCTGAATACATGGCCCAGTCTGGCGCCATCCAAAGCGCCCTGCAGAGCTGCCACCGAATGGTCAGACCAGTATGACACTTCCTCTGTACCGCTTCCTGTACCGGGTTTCAGCCTCTGTTTGTAAACAGGTAACGAGGAAATGGCTGTGTATGGTCCGGGATGGCCAAACGGTGGCAAGGATTTTTGCCTTGTAGCTGTCTCTGGAAGGGTGTGTAGCAGTGATCCAGTGTCCTTCGCCCTGGTGGGCAGGTGATGGCTGGTGGAAGTTCGCAGCGCGCGCTTGAGGTTTGCACTGTTAAAATCCAACAGCACCACGAGTGCGGCCCCTGCAAGGTGGATCACAGTTGTGAGGTGGTCGTAGGTAAGTCCCATATTGCAGTGTCTCTGTGTCCGCTTGAGGTGGAAAATGTAAATCGCACTGACTATGACCGAGCTGAATTCTGTAAGAGCAGAAAATACATTTGATGGTCAGGAAGTTCCAGGTTTGGTGCGTGAGGAGTTGCAGAGAGGAACACCGCCATATTGTCGCACCAGCGGTTGTTCAACATCGATACACCACCTCCCGCAGTTCCTCCTTTAATTTCCATTGTTCTTGTCCACGCGGTAAACAGAGAAAAATCCCGCCGGGCGCTGTATGGATGCGGGTCCGCATCACTTGAGCTAGCCGCCATGTTCCTGGTGAAGCAGAGGAGGTTGGTAGTCTCCAATGTCTCTCTGGAACTTGATCCACCTGAGTCAATGAGCTGCTTTCCAGAGACTGACGCTGGCTAACAGGACACTAGGTAGGGGAGCGCGTGCGAGCGCAGTTCAACCTGTTCTCGACGCCGCTCGCTTCTCGTGGACGCCGGTGCGGATCGCGTCCTTTGTCTTCGATAGATCTCGCCGCCAACATGGGTCCGGGTTTAAAATCGCGTTGGGCATTATACACCAATAGATATAGTAGTTTTGGCCGTATGTAGTAATAGCTATCTTATATAAAGAAACTGTGCAGACTATCTTAAAATACTAGCTGCAATTAAAAACAGTAAAAGTTTTGCAGGAGCGAAGCGACGGCAGTCAATCAACGCATTATCTGGTGATATCCAACAGACCTCACGCAAATGCTGGCCCACTGCTCGTCTGGCCTCCCAATCCAACCACCATCATGTGACTGTTTGATGCTTGCGCTCTCTCACCATACGCATTCAAGATACGCGCGTCCGAGATCAGATGATACAAATCCACAAAGTCGCATCATCGACCTCCGCTTCCCAGGCGTCCTGATGCCACTTGTACTGGTGGACACCTGCGCTTGGAACATGGTGTTTAAGGCGGACAGACCACATGATTAGCATTGGTACCCCAAACAACAGCACACCACTTGGCGCCTAGATCAGCCGCCCCAATCACGCCCAGGTGTCGCCAGTATCACCAAGGTGAGCGCCAGTCCCCACAGGACGAGAGCAGCAGAGTCCCCTGCTGATCGTCGCACCCGATCCTAAGGATCAAGAAGGCCAGCACTCTTACACCAGCACTGCCCGTAGGCAAATAAATGATACAGTGAGAGTCCTCCCAACCCAAAAGTCGCAGGGAGGCGTACCCTCTGCCCACTGCAACTCCAACACAAGGGTGGCTGCTTGGGCTGAGGCAGCCCCACACCAGCGCCGCTCACGAGAAGAGGAAGTCTCAGGAGCCCAGCTGCGCATGGAGGTGAGTCTGACTATCTTCTAGCCGGCACTCTCAACCTCCTGCAACAACCCAGGCTCCTTCCTCCCAGAGACGTAAGACCTGGCTGTCCCTAAATCCAGACCTGTGTCCAGGCCAGGCCCACGTGGAGGATGGCTCCCACGCCGCATGCCGGCTCTCTTGCCCCAGGCCTGGTCTGGCATCGGGCGACGCCAATAACCTGTTATTTTTAAGGTTCATATGCAGGTGGACCGCCTTAGTCTGGCTTGTCACCCAGGACCTGTTTGCCTTGGGATACCTCAGCACTGGTGACATATAGCCCCGGGACAACCGAGATCCTGAGGTTCAATTCAGGCACCTCAAACCCCTCCACCACACGTTAAGGTGGCTTAATCCTAGGAGGGGATACTTACTTTTTTTTGTAATAATTGTTGTTCATTTTTTAAGTGTTAATGCTTCACAATTTGTACTGATTACACAAAATATTCTTTTTTTTATGCTTATATTTTTGTTCCATTTCTTATGTTTTTTTTTCTTTTTCATAAATTTTTTTGTAATTATTATTTTATATAATTATTATTAATTTTCATTTTATGTTAATAATACTAAAAGTCACCACTTGTGACTGATTATTACAAAATATAATTCTTAATTTGTAATTTTTTAATTTTTTTTACTTCAAGTGTGGTATTTTTCTTTAAATACAAAATATTTTTACTTTTTTTTTAAACTATTTTCATTTTATGTTAATGTCACTACCAAAACGCTACAAATTCTGTGACTGATTATTACAAAATTTTTCGAAAGTATTTTTACTTTTTTTCTATTTCCTTATGTTGTTTATTTTTTCTCAAACTTTTCTTTACTTTTTGTAATTATTTATTTATCATTTATCTTGTTTATTTTTTTTTCTTTTTCAAAAACTTTTCTTATTTTTTTTTTGTAACTATTCTTTTCTTTTTTCATTTTCTTATGTTAATATGTCACTAAAAAGCCACCAATTTGTGGACTGGATTATTACAAAATATTATTTTTTATTATTATTATTATTTTCTTTCAAAAATATGCTTTTAATTTTTGTCATTTTTTTTCATTTCTTATAAATAATACCAAAAGCCACCAATTTGTGACTGATTACAAAATAAATTTTTTAATTATTTTCTTTTAAAAATATTATTTAATTTTTTGTAATTTTTTTATTTCTTATGTGGTGTATTTTTCTTTTCAAAATAATTTACTTTTTTATTATTTTTTATTTCTGATGTTAATGTCACTTTAAAATGTACAAATTTGTAATTGATGATACAAATTTTTTTTTCAAAAATATTTAAAATTCTTTTACTTTTTGTAATGTTATTTTTTTCATTTTATGTTAATGTCACTAAAAGCCTTCTAATTTGTGACTGATGTTTAAGTATATTCTTTTGTTTATTATTATTTTCTTTCAAAAAATATTTACTTTCTTTTCATTTCATGTTAGTCACTAAAATGCCACAAATTTGTGATCGATTATTACAAAAATATATATATATTTTTTCTCAGTATTTTACTTCTTTTTCCAGTATTTCCCAGGTTATTTTATTTCTTTTTCTTTTCAAAACTTTTCTGTTTTTTTGCAATTATTTATTTAATCTTTCTTTATCTTGTTTTAATTTTTCTTTTCAAAACTTTTCTTTATTTTTTTTTGTAATTATTATTCTTTTTTCATTTCTTATGTGTTAATTACAATTTTTTTAAAAGTATTTTTATTTTTTTTTACTATGTTGTTTTATTTTTTCTCAAAACTTTTCTTTACTTTTGTAATTGTTTATTTTATCATTTATGTTGTTTTATTTTTCTTTTCAAAACTTTTCTTTACTTTTTTTTTTTGTAATTGTTTTTTCTTTTTTTTTTGAATTTCTTATATTAATGTCACTAAAGTCACACTTATGACTGATTATTAAAAGAATATCTTGTATATTATTATTATCTTTTTTCAAAATATATTTACTTTTTTGTAATTTTTTTTTTTCATTTCTATAAAAGAATAAAACGCCACAAATTTGTGATCGATTATTACAAAATATTAATTTTTTTCAAAAAGTATTTTGCACTTTTCATTTCTTGTGTTGTTTTATTTTTTTCTTTTTCAAAACTTTTCTTTACTTTTTGTAATTCATTTATTTTATCATTTATGTTGTTTTATTTTTTTCTTTTCATAAAACTTTACTTCTCTTTTTGTAATTATTTTTCTTTTTTTTTTTTTTTAATTCTCTACATTACTGTCAATAGTAAAGCCACCAATTTGTGACTGATTATTGGGAAAAAGAAATATCCTTTTTTATATTATTATTATCTTCTTTTCAAAAATATTGCTTTACTTTTGTAATTTTTTTTTCTTGGTTTCTCATGTTATCACTAAAACGCCACAAATTTGTGACTGATTATTACGAGAAATATTATTTTTTTTTTTCAAAAGTATTTTACTTTTTTCTGCTTCTTATTGTTGTTTTTTTTCCCTTTTCAAATTTTTCTTTACTTTTGTAATTATTCATTTTATCATTTCTTATCTTGTTTTATTTTTGAAAATTTTTCTTTACTTTTTGCAATTATTTATTTTATCATTTTCTTATGTTGTTTTAGGTTTTTTCTTTTCTTAAAAGTTTTATTTACTTTTTTGTTTTTATTTTTCTTTTTTTTCTTCTTATATTATTCATATCTTATATTATAATATCTTCTTATATTATATAACTTCTTATATTAATGTCACTAAAAGCTAATTAATTTGTGACTGATTAATACAAAAAGACTCTTTTTTAATTATTATTTTCTTTCAAAATTCTTCTTTATTTCTTTTGTAATTATTCTTTTTTCATCTGGTGTTATTTTTTTTTCTTTTCAAACATTTCTTACTTTTTTGCAATTATTCATTTTTTCATCTCTTATGTTATTATTACTAAAAGCCAAAGTAAAGTGGACTTTTACTTTCTAGAATAGCATTTTTAAATGTTATTTTCTTTTTTACATTAATGTGTTACTTATGAAGCATCAATGTTATATTTTAATTGTATTTTATTTTTTTTTCTTTTTCAAAACTTTTCTTTGCTTCTTTTTATAATGGTTTATTTATCTTTTCTATCTTGTTTTATTTTTTTTTCTTTCAAACTTTTTTACTTTTTTGTAATTATTATTCTTTATTTCTCATTTCTTATGTTAATACTTCAAAAAGCTTTACCAATTTCCAGGATTGATTATTATACTTTTTTTTCAAAAGTGGTTTTTACTTTTTCATCATTTTATGCTATTTTATTTTTTTCTTTCAAAAACTTTTCACTTTTTTTGTAATTATCTTTTCATTTTCTTATGTTAGTCACTAAAACGCCACAAATTTCCAGGGACTGATTATAATTTTTTTTTTTTTTTTTCAAAAGCATTTTTACTTTTTTTCATTTCTTATGTTGTTTGATTTTTTTTGGCTTTTCAAAAACTTTCTTTACTTGTAATTATTTTTCTTTATTTCTCATGTTAATGTTTACCAAAACGTCACAACTTCCAGACTGATTATTACAATTTTTTTTTCAAAAGTATTTTTACTTTTTTTCATTCTTATGTTGTTTGATTTTTTTCTTCTTTTCTTAATCTCCTTTTACTTTTTTGTAATTATTTATTTTATCATTTATGTTGTTTTATTTTTTTTCTTTTCAAAACTTTTTCTTTACTTTTTTGTAATTATTATTCTTTAACTTTTTTCTACTTCTTTTTATGTTGTTTGATTTTTTTCCTAAACTTTTTTAATTTTTTTGTAATTATTTTTCTTTTTTTTATTTTCATGTTAATGTCACTTAAAGCCACCAATTTGTGACTGATCATTACAAAAGACTCTTTTTAATTATTATTTTCTTTCAAACATACTTTACTTTTACTATTAATTTTTTTTCATTTATGTTTTTTCTTTGAACATTTCTAATTCTTTTTAATTATTCATTTCTTTCATTCTTATATTAATGTCACTAAAAAGCCATCAAGTAGTTACTTTCTATTTACTTTCTATGAATATATTTTTAAAAATGTTATTTTTTCTTTTTTTTTTACATTAATGTTACTTGCGAAGCATCAATGTTACATTTATGATTTACCTTCATTAAGAATTTGTGAATAACCAAGCAACTATGTTTCCATGCACTTTTTCTATGTTTTAGTTTCATAGACAGCAGCACTTGAAATATTATATTCTTTCATTCTTTGTATTTTGTTGTCTGTCTGTGTCTGATGTGCATGAAAACAGTCTTCGTTACCTAGACCTCCAGGAGAATATCCAGCGTGGGTTTTCCCCAGCTGCTGGAGTGCTGGCCAGCCGGGAGCTGGATTACTGCTCAAACTATGGAAAATAAAGGTCATGGTACGCTGAAGAGTTCAGAGAGCATATGGTTATATCCTCAAGCATCAAACGTAACAGTAAACGTCATCTGAAAACAGGAAAACTGGAGTGCTCACCAGTGGACAAGGTGGGGATCCATCTTGAGGCAGCTGGTGCTGGGACGAGCATCAGCTTGAAATGGCACTCAGCATGGTCTCAAAGAGCAGAACTGCCAGTGCCCAGATACCTGCTTCTGCGGCAAGAAAAAACAGAGTGGTTGAGGACTCAGGAGGGTGTATGCTCTGATCTCATCTGGTGACACACGGTCAGTGTTTCTGTACGCTTCTACCA